>NC_084481.1:8194318-8497348 GCF_030035675.1 Rhineura floridana | reverse complement strand
GTTTGCTGCCCTGGGCTCCTGCTGGGAGGAAGGGTGGGATATAAATCATATAATAAAAATAAATAAATAAATAAATAAATAGCCATATGTGAAGGTCTAGCCATACTGCATCCGGATGAAGAAGGCTGCCCTGAGAGAAGGTCCCTTTTAGCAGGCAATCTCCATGGGTGGTCTACTTGCAGGTCCAGGATTTGTCTGAGGCCAAAATGGAGCTACCAGTATGGCTGTTGTTCTCTCATCCCTGAACTTTTTGAGTACCCTGGATAACACGGGAGTCAGCATACAAGAGACCCCCTAGGCCAAGGCAACACAAGAGCATCCACTGCTTCCACCAATGGATCCTCATCCTGGAGAAAAACCTCTTGACCTGGGCATTCTGCTGAGAGGTGAACAGATCTATGCAGGCCCTTCCAAAGTAGTGTATGATGGTCTGGAACACCAGAGGGTGGAGTTTCCATTCCCTTTGTGGAACCTGTCACGACTGAACCAGTCTGCCTGAACACAGCGCTCCCTTTCAGATGTTCCCCCAGATGCCCCTTTGACAGTTCACATGGGCTTGGCAGTCACAGGTGTTTAGAGTGGGCAAAGGACTGAAGTGCCAAGTGAATCACTCACAGTTCCAGGAGGTTGATGGAGAGAAGGATCTCCTCTGGAGATCACACTCCAGTTGCAAACTGCCCCCCAGCTTGATAGGCTGGCACTTGTAGTCACCAATGTTCAGTGAGGATCCTGTAGGGGTACCGCTCTGTAAGTTGCCTTCCTGTAGCCACCACAGTAGGGAATTGCAGACTGTAGGTGGAACTGACACCTGTGCATGATGTCTTGCAGCAATGTTGTGTTGGAAGGGCAGCAGTGCCCACTGCAGGGGACGGGAGTGGTGTCATGCCCATGGAGTTATTTGGAAGGTTGAAACCATGAGTCCTAAAACTGCTGCCAGTAACATAAGATCTGCTGAAGGAGGAAGAAAAGTGAACACACTGCCATTTGGATTTTGAGAATTGGCTCTGGAGACAAGGAGATAATTCCCTGTTCAGTGTCCAACAGGTGCTAAATTTGAAGAGAGGGGACAAGATGACTCTTGTCCTGGTTGATTAGGAATCTGAGATCCCTGAGGCTAAGGTAACATGTATGTCCTCCCAAGATTTCGTGAGGGATGGAGACCAAATCGGCAGATTGCCGATCCCCTGGAGTCCGAGTTGAGCCACAAGGATGACCACAGTATTCATGAACACCCTGAGGGGCTGGCAACAGGCTAAAGGGCATTGCCCTGTACTGAAAATGTTGACCATCCGCTGCGAACCTCAGGACTCGCCTGTGTGAGCGGAAGTTGGGAACATGCAAGTAAGCTTCCTTGAGGTCCACTGATCACAGGAAGTCCCCTTTCCACAAGGCCTCCTTGATGGACTGGAGTGTCTTCATCCTGAACCGACGATGCTGGATGAATTGGTTCAGGTGTTTAAATCTAGGACCGCATGGAACAAACCATGTTTCTTGGGCACCATAAAGAAAATTAAGTACACTCCTCTTCTGTAGGTTAGATAGCTGAGATTCGAAGTAGATGGTGAATCACTTCTCACACTTTGGACCTCTTGAGAAGGTTGGAGGAAAGAGGGGATGGTAGAAACTTGTCTGGAGTATTCAACGCAAACTCCAGATGGAGGCAGAGTTAGGGTCTGTAGTACCCAACAGTGTGACACGATTTCATGCTATTTCTCCATGAAGAGCTGCAGACAGCCCCTGACTAGAGGAAGGGTAGTGTCGGAATTGATTTGCCTCCTCATGATCGGGTGGCAGAGTGAAACTTGGAGAACTGCTGTTGGCCTCTGGTGTTAAGTCGCAGTCTACTACTCCAGAAAGGGCTGGAGGACCGAAAGTCTCTCCCCCTACCCACAGCCCTGGAGCCTTGAAAGGACTGGCCCAATGAATAGGGAAGAAATGGCTTCCAAAAGGTCCATCTGTCTTCTTTTCTCTTAGAAGGAAGTACCTTCTTTTTGTTCTTAGATTCACTTCTGGACTCTACTGGAGTCAAATAGAAAGCATTCCACACACAACCATCAGAAAGTATAAGGGCCTCTTCTTTCAACAACTTTAAGAGGAGATGTAAAAATTGAAGTTTTTCTTACAGTAAACTTGTTTGATGTTGGCAGTGGAGGACATTCTCTTGTAGGGATGATGCCTCCCACTGGACTGACAGGCAGGGTCCAGAATCCTTTATCTCCTCTTCCAGGGGGAGGAGTCATCCTGCCCTCCAGTTCGACTAACAGAGCAAGAACCACTCCTCCACCCCTAATAGATTAAAAGCATGTCACGCCCGTTCTACAAACTAAGAAAGCCTAAAAATGCGAAAAGCCAAAGAAGAAATAAGCAACATTCAATCTGACATAAACATGTACTTAGGAATACATAAGAAGATAACTTAGACATGCTAACAATGTAGGATGTAGGCAGAAGCCCTAGTACCACCCCCTCACAAAAATAAGCAGAGGATCAGAAAATGTATCGGGAGAGGAAGGTGAGGTGGAGAGAATGTCCTCCACTGCCAACATCAAACAGAAGTTTACAGTAAGAAAAACTTTTACCTGTTGGCAGTGGAGGGCATTCTCTTGTAGGGATGTATCAGAGCAGTCCCCTCACCTCTGGTTGGGCTTCCTCTGCCCCCATCTACTGCTGAATGATCCTCTGAAGAACCTTCCTACCAAATGCCACATCAGCTGATGAAAAACTATATTTTGTAGTGTTTCACAAAAGTAATCAGTGTAGCCCAGGTTGCGGCCCTACAAATGCCCAATGTAGGGAAATTGTTCTTAAATGTGACAGAAGCTGCAGCCCTCCTAACTGAATGTTCCATAAGACCACCAGGAGGTTCCTTGCCCAATGCTGAATACACTTGGGAAACTGCTGACCACAGCCACCATGAAATGGAAGAGACAGAGACCTTCTTTCCTTAGATGGCCCCGAAAAAGCCATGAACAAAGATTCTGAATGATTGAATTCAAAGGTGTGATCCAAATAAAATCTCAGAGTACATTTAATGTCCAAGGAATGCCACCATTTCTCCTGAGAGCAGAAAGGATCTGGACAAAAGAGGGAAGGGCTACTTCCTTGGACCTGTGAAAGGCCGAGTTTACTTTGGGCAAGGACAGATGGATCTGGATGCAGCACCACCTTGTCTTGGTGGAAAACACACAATTGTGGATCAATAAAGCCCCCGGCTCTGAAACCCACCTAGCAGAAGTAACCAAACCAGGAAAACTATCTTGAAGGTAAGTATGCTCAGTGGATATGTAGCCATAGGCTCGAATGGGGCCCGTGAGAGCTGACAGAACCCAGTTAAGGTTCCAGGTGGGAAAACAATGGACCACCTGAGTGGAAAGAAGTGCGTCACCCTTGATGAATTATTCATAAAGAGGATGGGATGAAAGAGTATTTCTCCCCAGACTTGAGAAGATACTGCTCAGAGCAGCTGCCTGCCTCTTGACAGGTCCTTGTCTGACACTTCCCGAGACAAGGGGTCGGCTTGCTCCCTGGGACATCATGTCAGAAATGCTCTCCATGTGAAACAATACACCCTGTTTATGGAAGCCCGCCCGGAGAACAATAGTGTTTCCAGAACCTTACCAGAGAATCTCAACTGGATTAGCCATAGCCTTTTAGCAGCCAGGATGTCAACCGGAAGAGCTCCAGCTTCGGATGCATGACAGGGCCTGAATCAAGAGATCTGGGCATACTGGCAAACTCCATGGTTCTCCCTTCAACAAATGGAGAAGATCAGGGAGCCACGGCCTCCAAGGCCGATATGGAGCCACCAGAACCACCCTCGCCCCTTTCTGAGTGACCCTCTACAGGGTTCGCTGAATCAGCCCAAAGGGAGGAAAGGTATAAAGGAGGCCTGGAGGCCAAATTGCCTGCAGGGCATCTATTCCCCAGGCAGCCAAACAGGGAAATCAGGACAAGAACACTGGTAACTGTACATTGACCGCCAAGACAAACAGGTCCACTCTTGGCCTGCCAAAACGGTCCACAATCATCCTGAACACCCATGGATTCAACTGCCATTCTGCCTCCTGCATGGCCGGCCCGACTCAACCAGGCCACTTTAATGTTCTCCAGACCCATTAAGTGCTTGCCCTTCAGTGAACGCAAGTTGAGCTCCACCCAGTAAAGGAGACTGTTGGCCTTGGACCCCAGACGTATCACCCTCTAGAACACTGATGCTGACTCACCCCTTGATTAAGTGCCCTGCACCATGCTGGAACCTACATGAGCTCCCCAGCTGTAAAGGCTCGCATCCATGGTGAGCACCAGATGTTGAGGCTCTTCCAACCACACCCCCTCTATTAGTCTCTGAGGTGCCAGCCACCATTTCAACTCCTGTTTCAGATGACTGGGAACCAAAATGTCTACCAGTTGACGGGTCGCTATCTGATCCTGAAAGGGCAGTAAAAGCTACAAGAGGCTGCGTGAATGGAATTGAGCCCAACGAACAAGATCGAAGGCTGACATGAGGAAACCCTGGAGTCTCACCAACAACATCAGTTCCATTTGAACTGATCTTGTTTGAATCACCACCGTGGTGATCATCTCCACTATCTCTGGAGTAAGAGAGATCCTGAGATTGGTGTTGATCTGGACCCCCCACGTGGGTAATAATTTGAGACAGTAACAGCGATCTTTTCTTCCTGTTCACAATGAACCCCAAATGCTGAAGACAAGACAAAGTTGTCTCAGTTTCCCTTTTACAAGCAACCCTGGATGGACTTCACACCAGAATGTTGTCTAGGTAAAGGTGAAGATGAACCCCTCCTTTTCGAAGAAAGGCCATCAGAGCCACCAGCACCTTGGTGTAAACCCTTGGCACAGAGGAAAGGCTGAAGAGTAATGCCCAATACTGATAGTGCCCCCAGTCGTAGCTGAATCTGAGAAATCGACGATAGGCTCTCAAGATGGGAATGTGAAGGTAAGCCTCAGAGAGATTGTTTGAAGACATCCAATCACCCTTTTTCAGTGCTGCCACAATTGACCTAAGGGTTGCCATCTTCTGCTGCCAGAGTGGAGGCATCTTTTTAAGTATCTCCTTAAGGGGCTTGGGAACATCCTCAAGTGATTCCAAATCTTCTGACTTTTCACAACCTTAGAAATCATTTCCCCCCTATTAGGATGCACCCACTCCGCTTTCCATGAAGGAATGCGGAAAAGGAACCAAAATGGACTTAGATTGAGATGAAGGGAAAACTTTCTAAGTGTCAATAGCATTTGTATCCACAGACCCCTGTGGAGAGGCCTCCTCAGCTGAGAGTTGTAAAATCCTACAAGTCTTAATCAACAGTGGCTGGAAAACATCTCAATAAGTCTAGGCTGATTAGAGACTATAGGCAATTCTTCACCCAATAGCTCTCCCTCCTCTTGAAGAGTTGCGAGGTTATCAGTGTTGGCATCAGAAGTTCCCTCATATTGATCCAGTTGAGGTCCTCCCTCTGCAATCCTTGTCTGTTGTATACAGGAGGAGCATCTGGCCCACTCCCTTGAGAAGGAGCTGCTACCACTGCCTCCATGTCTGAAGAGGAAGGCATCTGTGCACCCCCGCATGTCTGGACCTTTTAGGGACAGGATCCCTAGGTGGTAAATGGAATAAAGGAGAAGGGGATCTCACAGGGCTATCCAATGCAGAATAACTGTGAGATCTCCTCCTCCTGTGGGGCTTAGAGTGGGTTTTGTGTCTGTGCTTGGACCTATGTCTCCTTTTGTGTGCAGACCTCTGGGGATTAGAAATGCCAGCTGCCAGCAATGAACTCTGAATCTCTGAGGAGATGCAGGAACGCATCCATGACAAGAACCTAGGAAACTCCCTCTCAGAAAGGAAGAAAAGTGGTGGCAAATGTTCTCAAGTAGTGCTTGCCCCCTCATTGTGTTTACCCAGTGAGGGAGAAACCGCACTATGCTGACCAACAATACTGGGGAGGGGGAGACTGGAATCCAAAACTTCTCCTTCCCTGCGACCATTATGCTGCTGTGCAGAGGTTCTGGCTGGAGAAGTCATAATCAAAGCCAGTGCTTGCAACAATCAAGAGGAGAAGGCGCGCTCCACTCAAGAACAAGGATGGAGTCTGTCCTTTTTTCTTTTCCCCCTCAATTACCCCTGAAAAGAAGGGGGAATAATGAGTGTGCTCCACTCAAGAACAAGGATGGAGTCTGTCCTTTTTTCTTTTCCCCCTCAATTACCCCTGAAAAGAAGGGGGAATAATGAGTGTGCTCCACTCAAGAACAATGAGGGAGTCTAGTCTTTATTCATTTATTTACTCTCTGGGCACAGAGCCAAGGAAACTGAGAAAACTGGGGAAACAGATGAATCTGCTGGGTTCCCAGAGGGTACAGAAAAACCTGCCTCCAGACTGGCCAGTCTAAGGAGAAAAAAGGCCACAGCCACTAGAGTTCGGGCTGCTAAATGCAAAATGGCACTCCCGCCACTTTCTGTGGGGACTAATAGTGATCCGCTCAGTAGAAAACAGACCAACTGAAGGAAAAACTATTCTGAACACTACCTAAGAGCAGCCAGAACCGCCAGAGCAAGTGCTCTCTGTAAAACAGTTGTTGTTGTTATGTGCCTTCAAGTCAATCACGACTTATGGCAACCCTATGAATCAGTTACCTCCAAGAGCATCTGTCATGAATCACCCTGTTCAGATCTTGTAAGTTCAGATCTGTGGCTTCTTTTATGGAATCAATCCATCTCTTCTTTGGCCTTCCTCTTTTTCTACTCCCTTCTGTTTTCCCCAGCATTATTGTCTTTTCTAGTGAATCATGTCTTCTCATGATGTGTCCAAAGTATAACCTCCGTTTCATCATTTTAGCTTCTAGTGATAGTTCTGGTTTAATTTGTTCTAACACCCAATTATTTGTCTTTTTTGCAGTCCATGGTATGCACAAAGCTCTCCTCCAACACCACATTTAAAATGAGTTCATTTTTCTCTTATCCGCTCTTTTCACTGCCCAACTTTCACATCCATACATAGAGATGGGGAAGACCATGGTCTGAATGATCCTGACTTCAGTGTTCAGTGATACATCTTTGCATTTGAGGAACTTTTCTAGCTCTCTCACAGCTGCCCTCGCCAGTCCTAGCCTTCTTCTGATTTCGTGACTATTATTATTGTTGTTGTTGTTGTTGTTGTTGTTATTTATACCCCGCCCTTTTTCCAAACTGGAACTCAAGGCGGCTTCCAGATAAGAGTAAGTACATATCATTAAGAACATATAAACATATAAAAATCAGCATTAAAACAGAATTAAACTATTAAGATGTTAAAACCAATTAGACATACACTTAAAATACTGCAACCCAGTTTAAGAGCATACAAGTTAAACAATAACATACAACACCCTCTTCAATCACTACCCTTAAAGCCTTCAGTTCCAAAGTCCTGCCGGAAGAAAAAAAGTCTTTAGCTGTCAGCAGAAGGACTGCACAGAGGAGGCCATTCTTGCCTCCCTAGGGAGGGAGTTCCAGAGCCTAGGGGCAGCCACCGAAAAGGCCCTATCTCGTGTCCCCACCAGTTGCACTTGTGAAGGTGTTGGGATTGCGAGAAGGGTCTCTCCTGAAGATCTCAGGGCCCGGGCAGGTTCATATAAGGAGATACGGTCTGACAGATAGCCTGGACCTAAACCGTATAGACTATTTGGACTATTCTCTCCATTTTGGTTAATGACTGTGCAAAGGTATTGATAATCCTTGACAAGTTCAATGTCCTTGCTGTTACCTTTAAAGTTACATAAATCTTCTGTTCTCATTACTTCAGTCTTCTTGACGTTCAGCTGTAGTCCTGCTTTTGTGCTTTCCTCTTTAACTTCCATCAGCATTCATTTCAAATCATTACTGGTTTCTGCTAGTAGTATGGTATTGTCTGCATATCTTAAATTATTGATATTTCTCCCTCCAATTTTCACACCTCCTTCATCTTGGTCCAATCCCGCTTTCCATATGATATATTCTATGTATAGATTAAACAAGTAGGGCGATAAAATACACCGACTGGGAACCAATCATATTCTGTCCTTACAGTAGCCTCTTGTCCAGAGTATAGATTGTGCATCAGGACAATCAGATGCTGTGGCACCCCCATTTCTTTTAAAGCATTCCATAGTTTTTCATGATCTACACAGTCAAAGGCTTTGCTGTAATCTATAAAGCACAGGATGACTTCCTTCTGAAATTCCTTGGTCCGTTCCATTACCCAACGTATGTTTGCTATATGATCTCTGGTGCCTCTGCCTTTTCTGAATCCAGCTTGGACATTTGGCATTTCTCACTCCACATATGGTAAGTGCCTTTGTTGTAGAATCTTCAACATTACTTTACTTGCATGGGATATTAAGGCAATAGTTCAATAATTACTGCATTCCCTGGGATCTCCTTTCTTTGGAATTGGGATGTATATTGAACGCTTCCAGTCTGTGGGCCATAGTTTAGTTTTCCATATTTCTTGACAATTTTTTGTTGAAATTTGGGGACAGATTCAGTCTCAGTAGCTTGTAGCAACTCTATTGGTATGCCATCTGTTTCTGGTGATTTGTTTCTTCCAAGTATTTTAAGAGCAGCTTTCACCTCATATTCTAAAATTTCTGGTTCTTCATCATACGGTTCCTCCGTGAATGAATCTGTCATCCTTGCATCTCTTTTATAGAGTTCTTCAGTGTATTGCTTCCATCTTCCTTTTATTTCATCTCGGTCATTCAGTGTGTTCCCCTGTTGATTATTCAACATCCCTACTCATGGTTTAAATTTCCCTTTCATTTCTCTAATCTTTTGGAACAGGGCTCTTGTTGTTGTCCTCTTCTATTTCTATACAATAACCATTGTAATAGTTGTGTCTGTCCCTACATAGTAGTCACTGTATTGTTGCATTTAGGGTTTTAATAGTGTTTCTACCTCCTTTTGCTTTTGCTTTTCTTCTCTCTTTAACCATTTTAAGATTTCTTTCTGTTATCCATTGAGGTCTTTCTCTCTTTTTAATGAGAGGTATTGTCTTTTTGCATTCGTCCCTGATAATATCTCTGACTTCACTCCATAGTTCTTCTGGTTCTCTGTCAACTAAGTTTAAAGCCTCAAATCTGTTCCCTATTTGATCTTTATATTCTTCTGGGATTTTATTTAAATCATATTTATTTGAATTATATTATGATTGCTTTGTTGGTCTTCTTTAGCTTTTCTCTGATTTTTTATATGACCAGTTCACGATCTGTACCACAGTCTGCTCCTGGTCTTGTTTTTCCAGAAAGTATGGAACTTCTTCATCTTCTGCTACCAATTATATAATCCATTTGATTCCTATATTGACAATCTGGTGATGTCCACATGTACAGTCATCTTTTTAGTTGTTCAAAAAATGTGTTTGCGAGAAACAAATCATTGGCTTCACAGAATTCAGTAAGTCTTTCTCCTCCTTCATTTCTATCTCCTAAGTCCCATTTCCCCACAATTCCTAGTTCCTCTCTGTTCCCTACTTTTGCATTCCAGTCCCCCATGATTGTCAGCACATCTTGTTTTGGTGTGTGAACAATTTCTTCCTGTACTTCTGCGTAAAATCTCTAATTCCTCTTCTGCGTTTGCAGTTGGAGCGTAAATTTGGATGATGGTTATGCTAACAGGTTTCCCATTAAATCTCAGTGATATCACTCGCTCAGACCTTGTGTTATAGCTCTTAATTGCTTTTGCTACATCAATTCTCACTATAAAAGCAACCCCATTTCTTCTTAATTTCACATTTCCTGCATAAAATATTTTGTAGTTGCCTGATTGAGAATGCCCCATTCCCGTCCATTTTAATTCACTCACACCAAGTATTGTAGTGTTGATATGTTACATTTCTTGCTCGACAATTTCTAACTTTCCCTGGTTAATGCTTCTCACGTTCCATGTTCCTATTGTGTGCATCATACAACTCCGGACTCTCCTTTCACATCTGTGCACATCAGCCTCTGGGCTTCCTTTCGGTTTTGACCCAGCTGCATCATTAGTCACAGCACTACTCTTTCTCTGTTCTTCCCCGGTAGCTTGGTGAGTGCCTTCTGACCTAGGGGTCTCATCCTCCAGCACTATCTCATGTTGCATTTTGGATACTCTGTTCATAGGCTTTTCATGGTAAGAGGTATTCAGAGGTGGTTTACTATTGCCTTCTTCTGAGTTTGGATGCATCTTAGTCTGGTATCTCAGCTTTGAACATTCTGCCTTGGGTGCCCCTGCTGGGAGTCTAGCCTCTTGGTCTAGACTCCTGATGGCATTGCTCTCAGCTTCTTCAACACTCTCAAATTTCCTCTCCACATTAAGGTGTGCATCCTAGAGGGGGTGTAAAACAGAGCCTGATCTTTTTACCCCTCTTGCCAGTGTTGAAATAAAAAATGGTTCTCCTGTGTTTTTCTGAGGAGGCTATTATTACCTGTCCGTGCTCTAAAAAGTTTTAAACAGAACGTGAACATGGAGAAGCAGTTCAGAAGGCTGCATGTAAGCGGCGGGAACCACTAGAGGAAGTGCTCTTTGTGAAGCCTTTTCAGGTTAATCTCAAAGCCTGACAGACCATTCGCCTATGGAACGCAGGGCGAACCCTGAGAGGTGTCGGATTAGGCAGATGAGTCTGCCCCAGGACAGAGGAATTGGTGGTTCTGCAATGGTAAAGACCCCACAGGTGAATGCCAAAAATGACTCGGTAGGGACGGGGTGGACTTCAGCAACCACTCCCCCCTCAAAATCTCCCACGCAGGCACTCTCTACACACTACCAATAAAATGAGAACATAAGTGTAAAACAAGAAGCACACACATACCCACCAACAAAGGAGAAGAGAAGAGGAAAACAACTCACAACAGGCAAAGAAAAGTCTAAGGGAAATTTAGACAGCTAAAAGACCCTACTGTTCACGACAGCAGGCAGGATCAAACTGGAGGGTGGGATGACTCCTCTCCCTGGAAGAGGAGGCAAAGAATTTTGGACGCTGCCTATCATTCCAGTGGGAGGCTTCATTCCTACAAGAGAATGTCATCCACTGCTAACAGGTAAATCTATATTCTCCCTTCCGTAACATTCCAGGTTTCTTAATTCAAACAAAAGAGCCACATTCAAATTGTTGTTCCTTAGCACCCCAATGACAGTCTGTATACACTTTAGATTTCTTTTGTTTTTCCTTCACAACTTCCTTCTTGACAGATTTGTAGGGTATACCTGGGTTAGATTTTAAAATTCCAGCCACATTCAATTTAGTATGCATCTCCCTCCCATATAATAATTCTACCAGCGATTGCTGTGTTGTTGCATGCTGTGTAGCTCTATATACCTGCAAAAATTCAGTAACAAACTCTTTCCATGCTTTTCCTTCTGACTTAGCTTTTTGCAAACTGTCTTTCAAGCTCCTGTTAAACCTTTCGATCTTCCCATTCACTTGGGGGTAATACACCGATCGATGATCTCCTATGTGTAACATTTTGCTCTACTAAAAAGGTTTCAAATTCCAATTAAATAAACTGAGATGATCAGAAATTAGTTGTTTAGGATTCCCTTCCATACTAAAAAGGGCAGAAAGGAATTGAATCACAGTAGCAGAAGTGACTTGTGATGTAAAAGCTACTTCAGGCCATTTACTGTAATAATAAATTAAGATAATAGCATAACGACAATCAAATGGGGCAGCATCAAAAGGTCCTACAATATCAATTGCAATCTTTTCCCATGCAGAATCTGGGAATGGAACAGGCTATAGTGGTGATGCATGAGTTATTGCTGTCTTATCACGTGACTAGCAAGTAATGCATGATTTTATGGTTGCCTCAGTTAGGGAGTCCATCTCTGGTCACCAATACAAATCTCTCAGTTTCTGTTTAGTTCTAACAATCCCTTGATGGATATCATGTGCCAGCCGTATAAAATTAGATTGTAATTCCTCTGGGGCAAGTATCTGGTTTGTTCCCTGTAATAAGTAACCCCTTTGCAAAGAGAGTTCATCAAGTATTCTAAAATAAGGCAGCAAAGCAGGATCAAGGTTTTTTTAATTATTTGGCCATCTGCCTGTCAAAAATTCCCGTTACTTTTTTTGGATTGGGCATGCCAGACATATCGTTAAAACCTACTCTTGTATAACTGCAGTAAAAGTAGTAGCAATACATGCAACTACCTCTTCATCACCTTCCAATGGGATTTCAGATGATGGTAAAGGCAACCAAGATAGACAATCAGCTGTCAAATTTTGGGACCCTGGTCTATACTCCATTTCATATGTAAAGGAAAGTAATTATGCTGACCATCTGCCAATAACACTTTCCTACTCGTCCCACTCCTTTTGTAGTTAATAATTATGTTAAAGGCCTGTGATAAGTAGATAATTTAAATACATGGCCCCATAAATATGTCCTCCACTTTTCTGTAGCCCAAACACAAGCAAGTGCTTCCTTTTCAATAGTTGAATATTTCCTCTCAGCCTCAGTAAGTGTTCTTGATGCAGCCCTTTCAGTATTATCCCCGTGAAGTTGGGTAAGTACAGCTCCCAGTCCATAATCAGAAGCATCTGTTGTCACAATTACAGGTAATGCAGGATTAAATAGTGCAAGTGCAAGACTATTAACCACTTTCTCAAAACTGACTTCTGCAGCTGTTGTCCAAATCAAACTCGAAGGTCCTTGTAATAATTCCTGAAGAGGCTCCACAATAGATGCATAATTTGGAATAAATTTGGCATACCATGAAGTAAGACCCAAAAAGGAATGCAAAGTTTGCATATCTCTAGGAACAGGTGCCTCTAGGATTGCTAACATGTGATCTGGGTCAGGCTTCAACCCCTGTGGTGAAATTATATGCCCCAGAAAAGAAAGTTCATTTTCTCTAAGCTTACATTTATCCAAAGCTGCATTGCCTGCTGCACTAATAGACTGCAAATTACTCTCATGCTGTTCAGAAGTATTACCATATACAATAATATAATCCAAATAACATTGAACCCCCCTCTAAGAATTGATGACATCATTTTTTGAAAGGCATTAGGTGCTGATGCCAATCCATAGGGGGTACATTTAAAACAAAATAATCCATCATGTGTAATAAATACTGTAAGATCTCTATTATCTCTGTGCAACATGACTTGATGACATGCACTCTAAAAGTCAAGAGTAGAAAACATCTTTGCTCCCCAAAGTTCTACAAATACTTCTTTTATATGTGGAAGACGGTGGCTAACAATCACAATGGCTTTATTTGGCTCCCTCAAATCCACACAAAGGTGGATACCACCATTTTTCTTCCTTGCTGCTACTATATGTGAATCCCATTCCGAGGAATCAACCTCCTCAATAATATCCTTTTGTACTAAGTTCTTCATCTCTTCTGATACTGCACCTCTCATTACAAATGGTAAAAGTACAAAAAACACAAATATAAAATACAATATAAAAATGCATCAATAAAACAATACAAAATACAAAACTTTCTGCAAAAGTTAAATAACAATACACATAGTAGCTCTTAATGGTGGCTTTATCTGTGGTACAAGTAACTGCATTTTCTGTGTTAATTTCCAGTCTCCTCAAAGCCACCTGAATTGCATCTGCAACCAGATCTATAGTTTCATATGTTTGTTGTTGGGAGGGGAATGTCCTGATTTTCTTGGGCGTCCAGCTGCCCCGGCAAGGCGACAGAGGGCAACCCCACTGCCCCTCGAGGGACTCCAGGGGTGCCTTGCGTGGAACCTCCTCCTCCACTGCTGCTGCTGCCACCCACACCGCCCCCCGCTTCGGGCGGCATCCGAGTCTAGCTGCGCAGAGTGAAGTTGGCAAACTCAAACTTGGACTTCAGACTCAGAGCCTTGCGTGTTGGCACCCAGCAACTCGGCCTCCTCCACGTCGTGGAAAGTCAGCACCCGAGGGCTGGGCCCACATGCCTCCATGCCCATGAGGATAATAATGGTGGCGGCGACTCACCCTGACATGAGGTCCTCGCAGCCTTCTTCCAAGGAAGGGCCAGCATCTTGCAGCGCAGCTCCCAGCTGGTGTTGATGTCCAGTGCCCTAGAAACGTGTTCCCAATTATGGGGGGACGCCGGTCCAGTGGGGGCTCCTCTCCTCCATGGGGCCAGCAGGTGCAAGGCAGCATACTTCCCTACAGTAGGCTGTGGACGGGAGGCCAGGCGCGGGGATGGGGGCGGCGGGCTAAGCTGGGGGCTCCATGGCAGTGGGGGCAGCACTCCCACCTGGCCCAATTGCATGGGACCTTGTGTTTGCACTGCAGTAACACTTAAGTGAGGAGGAACAACTTGTCCATCAATTATTCTAAGATTCAATGCAGCAAATACATCCCTGCCAAGGATAGGAGTGCCCTTATGCAAAATAAAAAATTCTACAGATGCACAACATGGTCCAAAAGGCACTTTTACAGGCAGACATCCACATACAGGAATTTAGTTCTTCAAATAACACGCCAACTACAATTTTTATTTAATGTGGCACATTCCCAAAGTAATTCAAATAAACTGTTTCAGGTAATATAGAAACTGCTAAACCAGTATTCAGCATTAATTCAATGTTCTTTGACACCCCTGCAGGTATAGCAGAAATATTAACAGTACACATAATTTTTTCAGCAATATGTGTAGATCTAATCCTGTCCACACTCAAAGTCATAACATCTGGCACTGTAAACGGGACACTTTGCCTGTCTTGTAAAAGAACTTATACCCTGGGAATCTACTGCTTGCACCATGTCCCCATTATCTGAGCTCATTATTCTGGCTTCTGCTAAAGCAGTCTCCATTTGGGTTGTGATAGTCACAGCTTTCTCCAATGTAAGATCAGTCTCCAGGAGTAAGCGTTCTCATGCACGAGGCATCATTGTCTTTTCATCCAACTGGTCTCTAATAATCTCATCTGCCATATCTCCAAAATTACAAGACTTCATTAAATCTCTTACAGCAGCAGTATATGCTGTAGACTCTCCCTGTGTCTGTTCACGCTGACATAATTTGTAGCGATTAGCTACTACATTCATTTTAGCACAAAAAAGCTCTTTAAAGCCATGCATGCTGTCTCGTGTTTATCATCAACAAGAGGGAGTGTATAAAATATATGTTGTCCTTCAACTCTCAAACAATGGATAAACAATGCACATTTCCTTGCTTCAGAGATTTCTATGTCATTAGCTGCAAGCAGATAGTTTTCAAACATCCAGATCCAAACAGGGAATGCAACTGGAGGTCCACTTGGACTTTCAAGTAAAGGTACAGGTGGGTTCAGTGACACAAGAGCCATCTTTCGTCACCAAATATGTTGTGTCCAAGAGGCAAGGCAAGAGGTAGGTAATAAAAAAACCTTTATTCTAAGTACAAAGCAGAACAAACATAACGAGTATACTTAGGCCTAGACATAATTCACTATCACTTCCCACCTCTTTTTAATGAGCTACATCCCTTCAGCTGACCTTCAGCTGGCCATTACTCTCAGCTGTCTCAGAGAGTTCTTAAAGGGAAACTCCACAGTGGGCAAGGGGAATGTCTTGCTACCATCTTCCTTTCTCTATAATAATTTGCCTTGTACATTCCTTCACTGAATGGAAGAAGCCATTATTCACAGACACCACCACCACTGAGCAGTTGCTGCCTCTGTGATATTGTACAGAGGTGACAGTTTCCTCTGCTGGGCTGTGTCTTCTTTATGACTTTTCAGTGAAGCATATGATGCTGCTTAAGATCACTGGCCCAGTATTGTCTATTCTTGACTAGTAGCAGCTCTGCAGGGTCTCTTAGGCAGAGATCTTTTCCATTGCCTGGTTGTTCTAACTGGAAATGTCCGGAGTTGCACTTGGGACCATCTACATGCAAAGCATGTGCTCTGCTTATGAAGCTGGCAAGGACTCACCACCTGATCCTAGAATCTCTTCAGGTGCAGTGGTAGTCTAGCAATACCAGTGATACAAAGGAGCCAGCTCTCAGAGAGTGAGTGAACAGGGAGAGCTAATGGGAGTTTGGCAGCGGAATTCAGCAGGAGAAGTCAACAGGGAGGTCCCCTAACAAAAACCTTTCTTGTAGTGTGCACCATACACCAGTGGGACTCTCCTGTTAACTTTCAAGGAAGACAGGACAAAGCACAGGCCATTCCAATACAAGTAGAAAGGAAGGAACAAAAGATAACAGAGACTATGGAAAGAAAGGACACTCCAGTGATGGTGATCTGCAAGGCGTGTGCGATGTTTGATTTCTTGCCTGAGAACAACACGATGTACACGTGCAACAAATACAAGCTAGTTGCACTGTTGGAAGAAAAAGTGAGAGGCCTGGAATGGTGACTGGCCACACTCAAGTGTATAAAAGAAGATGAAGAGTTCTTAGAAAGAATGCTGGAACAACAGCAAAAAGAAGTATAGGAGGTGGAAGAACATGAGCTAGTTGAAGGAGAAGAGGTGAGTGCTGAGGTGAGGAACAACGAAGTGGAGAAACCTCCATGGAAAAGAGTGGTAGGAAGTGCTAGAAGACACACTGCACCAGTGAAACTATGGAATCACTTTTAGGTACTTGAGTATGAGACTGGAGAACAACATGTAGAGGAAGAATTACAGGTGATCCTGTGGGACAACAAGCAAGAGGCTGAAGCTCAGTCATGCAGAGGCAATGAAACCACACCCCACAATAATAAGAAGATGAGTGGAAGACTCGTTACTGTGTGAGACTGAAACCAAAGCATGCCAACACCACACATGGAATCACTGGGTACGCTGTCTCCCTGGAGGACAGATTAGAGATGTGACTGAAGGATTGTCAACATGCATAAAGCCCACTAATACTTATCCCTCTCTCTCATCCACATGGAAACAAATTATATTATCAAGCAGTACTACAAAGAAATCACATCAGACTTTGAAACTCTGGGAAGGAAACTCTGGGAATTTGGGGTCCAGATAGTTTTCTCATCCATCCTTCCTGTACTTAGAAGAGGAGGAGAAAGGGAAAGAAAAATACTCTGTGTGAATGACTGGCTATGAAGGGGATGCCGACATGAGAGATTTGGATTCTGGGACCACGGGCTACACTTCCTGGAAGATAGACTGCTGGCAAATGATGGGTTGCACCTCACAAGGACTGGGAAAAATGTGTTTGGCAACAGCATGGAGAACTTCATCAGGAGGGCTTTAAACTGAATCCTAAGAGGTAGGGAGACATAAACTTGGAGTAATAATTGATAAAGGCTTTGCACAGTAACAGAAACTAAGAGAACAGCTATACTGGGGTCCAGTAGTAGTCTTCATAAAAGTGTAGGAAGGAAGCCAGACCATAAATCACATTGTCTTCTATGTCTATATATTAATGCCCAGAGTATGGGAAACAAACATGATGAACCTGAATTCTTAATACAGGAGGATAATACAACTTGACAGGTATAATTGAAACTTGGTGGAATGACTCCCATGACTTGAATACAGCAGTTGAAGGACAGAACTTGTTCAAAAACAATAGAAGGAGGTATAATGCAGTAGTAATGGGGGACTTCAATTTCACCCTTATATCTGTTGGGAAACAAATTCTGCCAAACATGGCCTCTCCAAGAAATTCGTGACTTGTGTTGATGATAACCAGAGCTCGGAAAAGTTACTTTTTTGAACTACAACTCCCATCAGCCCAATCCAGTGGCCATGCTAGCTGGGGCTGAAGGGAGTTGTAGTTTAAAAAAGTAAATTTTCCAAGCTCTGCTGATAACTTTCTCCACAGAAAGTGGAGGAAGGAACTAGAGGATCAGCTATCCTTGGCTTAATTCTTACCAACAGAGATGACTTAGTGGATGAAGCAGCAGTTAAAGGAAGTCTCGGGGAAAGTGACCATGTTACACTTCAGTTCTTGATCTTAAGGGAAACAAAAGCTGAGTGTAGCCGGATGTGGACCCTGGACTTGAGGAAAGCCAGTTTTTAATAAACTCAAACTCAGAACAGTGATAAGTAACCCTGTCAAGTGACCCTAATGAGAAAAGGAGCCCGAGATGGGTGGGTGTTTCTAAACAAGGAAATTCTAAAGGCACAATTGCACACAATTCTAACAAGGAAAAACGGGGAAGAGAGCAGAAGAAGCCAATTTGGTGTGACAAAAAACTTAGAAGTGACCAGAAAACAAAAAAGGACACATACAGGAAATGGAAAGAAGGCCAGATCACAGAGTACAGACAGCATAGAATTGCAGGGATGGTGTCAGGAAAGCTAAAGCTAAGAATGAGCTGAGGTTAACAAGGGATGCTAAAAGCAACAAAAAAAGTTTTCTTCAGTTACATCCATAGTAAAAGCCACAGAAAGGAAATGTTGGTATAGCTGCTCAACTGGGATGGCAAAATGGTAAGAAATGACAAAGAAAAAACAGAAGTGCTCAGTTTCTAATCTGCCTCAGTCTTCTCCCAAAAGAGGGTCTATAACCCTCCTTGCAAATGTGAAATATGTGAAGGGGCAGGATTGCAGCATGAGATTGATAGACAAATTGTCAAGGAATACCTAATCACTTTGAACAAATTCAAAACTCCAGGGCCCAATGAACTTCATCCTAGAGTAATGAAGAAACTGGCTGAAGAACTCTCAGAACCACTGTGTATTCCCTTTGTGAAATCATGGAGGATGGGTGATGTGCTGGATGACTGGAGGAGGACTAATGTTGTCCCTATCTTGAAAAAGGACAAAAAGAAGGAACCTGGGAACTACAGACCAGTCAGTCTGACATCAATCCCTGGGAAAATGCTGGAGCAGATTATAAAGTGGTCAGTCTGTAAGCACCTTGAAAACAATGCAGTGATTACTAGAAGCCAACATGGACTTATCAACAATAAATCCTGCCAGGCTAATTTTATCTCATTTTTTGACCAGGTAACCTCCCTGTGAGATTGTGAGAATGCTCTGGACATAATTTATCTCGACTTCAGCAAAGGTTTTGACCAAGTGCCCCATGATATTCTGTGCCCCATGATATTTAGCAAACTAGCTAAATGTGGGCAGGATGGAACAACTATCAGGTGGATCCACAGTTCGCTACAGAATTATACTCAAAGAGTGCTTACAAATGGTTCCTTCTCAAACTGGGAGGAGATAATGAGCAGGGTACCGCAGGGCTCAGTCCTGGGCCCAGTGCTCTTTAATATTTTTGTTAATGACTTGGATGAGGAGATGCAGGGAATGCTTATCAAATTTGCAGATGATACAAAATTGGGGGGCATAGCTAATACCATGGAAGACAGAAACAAAATTCAAAGGAACCTTGATAGGCTGGAGCATTGGGCTGAAAACAACAGAATGAAATTCAACAGGGATTAATTGAAAGTTCTACACTTAGGAAAAAGAAACCAAATGCACAGTTATAAGATGGAGGATACTTGGCTCAGCAATACGACATGTGAGAAGGATCTTGGAATTGTGGTTGATCACAAGCTGAATATGAGCCAATAGTGTGATGTGCCTGCAAAAAAGGCAAATGCTATTTTAGGCTGCATTAACAGAAGTATAGTTTCCAAATCGTATGAAGTATTAGTTCCCCTCTGTTCAGCACTGGTTAGGCCTCATCTTGAGTACTGTGTCCAGTTCTGGACACCTCACATTGTGCAGACAAATTGGAGCAGGTTCAGAGGAGGGCAACAAGGATGATCAGGGGACTGGAAACAAAGCCATAAGAGGAGAGACTGAAAGAACTGGGCATGTTTAGCCTCGAGAAGAGAAGACTAGGGAGAGATGTGATAGCAGTTCCAGTCGGTTCTTCATCATGGAACAAATGTGTTTTTCTCTCTTATGGTCACTAGACTGTAATCACGGAGAGTGAAGAATCTGAGCCAAACTAGAATTTTTTTTAAAATTACTTCCCAATAGCACTATTCAAGTACTTTAAAGGCTGTCACACAGAGGAGGACCAGGATTTCTTCTCAATCATCCCAGAGTGCAGAACATGGAATAATGGTCTAAACTTACAGGAAGCCAGATTTCAGCTGAACATCAGGAAAAACTTCCTAACTGTTAGAGCAGAATGACTATGGAACCAGTTACCTAGGGAGGTAACACTGGAGGCATTCAAGAGGCAGCTGGAGAGCCACAGGTATGCTTTAACTTGGATTCCTGCATTGAGTAGGGGGTTGAACTTGATGGCCTTATAGGCCCTTTTCCAACTTTACTATTTTATGATTCTATAATTAACACCAACCGCTGGTTTCTCCTATTCACTAGCAGGATGAAGGCTCAATAGAGCTGAAGAAAAGAAAGATTATCTCCTTTGCACACGAGAAGTCTCCTGGGTAACGTGGAAATATCCCACAGTAATAGATGCTTTGTCATTTTGCCTGATGCTTCAATGCACAACCAAGAAAAAGGAGTCTCTACCAAGATGGCACCACTGTGCCCTAGGATTTCCCAAGACATGGCAACCAATAGGAAGTAGCAGTAGTCATCTTTGAAAAAGCAGGGCAAAAGTAAGAGGCAAGCAGAAGAAAAGGAGGGCTGAGCAGGAAGAAAGAGTGTAGAGAAGGGGTGCAGAGAGGGCGTGAGAGGAGATTGGAGAGACTCTCCATCCCCACCAGTGTGTGTATGTGTGTGTGTGAGAGAGAGAGAGAGAGAGAGACAGACAGACAGACAGACTCCAGGTTGCCTTTTTGTTTTGTTTGCAAACTTACACAGTGATCTGCTCACATAAGGAATTTAACAGTGAAAGTAGGAAGCATTATTCAGAATTCTGTCCTATTATTACCATCATCATCCTGCCCTTCATCCAAAGATCTGAGAGGGGTGTTTTACAACAGTTTTAAAACATATTATTAAAAGCAGTTAAAAAAAAATCAAAATCACAGCATCACAAAAAATAGGGTGGGTCCTAAAAATATACATCTCAGGCCAGGGTAAAGATGTGCACCTTCAGCATTTGCCGAAAACTGTAAAATGAGTTGCCAGATGCACTGCTGTGGTATTGATTGTTCCCTCCTGTGACTATACACTCTTATGCTAATAAACCACTCACATGTCCATTTAATTGTGCAGATACGCTGTCAAAAAGGATGTATGAAGGTGCCCTTAGTTATATATAAACACACAAATAATAGAGTTTTTAAACATGTTATAAAAAGACTATCCACTCTGTCCTCAAGAAATGAAAGAAATTCACTTTTTCCTGAGTAAAATGACGTTACTTGCCTGGTTTCTAATGGTAATCAAATATAATTAATTACTGGGCTACGTGAGCGTCTTAAACTAAAATTAAACTTAAAGTGCTTCTTTTTCTTAAGTTGTGAGGTGCTACGGGGGGAAAGGTGATGCACTTGTTCTCTAGGTAAACTGGGGTGAGGGAAATAAATACTTATGGGGCAAAATAAACATTAAAACATAAAATCAGTTGAAATATTTATATAGGATTTTAAACATGCATCTAGTTTGTCCTTGTGAAAAGAACAGAGAGGTTAGGGATGGAGAGATCTGAAAAGCTTATTACACTTGGTTAGATGCACAAGCATGTGGACAAAAGTCTGAGATGTATGAAACACTGAAAGCAATCAATCTTAAGTCAACAGTGAAAGCCAAATGAACATTTATCTACATGTTCGGAAATTCAGCAGAGGGATCTGCTCAGAATAGAAACTCATCAAAGCAAGTCCGCTAGGAAAGGGATATAGCAAACAAGCACTTTCTCAGAAGGGATTAGTCCTGCTTCACAATGCTGTGTTTACTGACCTTGGATGGAAGCAGCATCCAGAAAGCCAATCAGTATGACCTTCACCCTTCATGATGATGTTCCCATTAGGAAAGGCCCACATTTTCCACAGGCGGTCATCACTTCCAGTGACAACAATTTCTTTTCTTGGATGTAAAGCCAAGCTGTAAGGAGCAACAGGAGGAAGAATGATGATGAAGTAGCATCAAAAGAACCCCTGTGGCCCAGTAATTTGTTAAGTTCTATGTCAACCTTTGTAATATTTATAAAAATCCTAAATTATACCATATATACACCCTAAAATAGAGCAGGGTTTTGTTGTTCTTTAGTTACAGTTACAGAAACTAGTAACTGGGAAACAGCTTACTCCTAATGCCAATGTTCTGAATGCTAAATCCAACATCATCATTCACAACTTCAGAATATAATCAAAGCTTATCTGGTCCTCATAAAACATTTTATAAATGTGTTCCACTTCTGAGAAAGGTATTGCCTATCCCTGGGAGACTGTGGAGGAAATATCTGCCTCTGCAAATCCTCTCATCCATGCTTGCCCCTTGGCGAGGAGGGGACAAGGCTTGAGAAACATACCCATGCCACTCCTCAGATGCTAAGTACAGCAAGCCTAGATGATGGGCTGTGAGGAAGGGCCTTGTGTAAGGTTGCCAGATCTCCAGTTTTTGCCTAGAGACTCCAGTTTTGTTGGGTCCTCTCCGGGTCTCTCACCCCAATCTCTGGACCCTCAGCTTTTGTTTTTTTAAAAAATTAAGTTTCTAGGTGGTCTGGTTCAAGAGATATACACCAAAACATCAGCCACCCCCACCATATCTTCTGTTAAATGAGCTCTAACCCCACCCTTTCAGGTTTGTAGCCAATAAGTGAAGTCAGGGATGTGAATTTGTTAACCTCCAGTGAACAGCTAGAACCCATTGCAAGGCCAAAAAACTGTTGTCTTTTCCTGGTTTATGGATTTTTCTCTGTGTGCAGGTCAGGAGATTTAGAATAACAAAATCACAGGGGGTAGGTTCTTGGTAGGCAATTGATTACTATAAATAATTTCAATTATAATAAAAGTGTGCATGCACATTTTTTAAATTACTTGCAAAAATAGTATAAGTTTTGGCTTTGAAATAATTTTTGAACAGAAATTTAAAAGAAGTGTACATGTAACGTTTAAATTTTTCTGGGATGTTAAAGAGGGCAGTTTGTCTAATGCATAGCCTGTTTTGAACACCTTCCCAGTATGAAGCTTTAATCCTATACTCACTTTTCTGGGAGTAAACCTGCGATGCTAATCCCACATACCGGGAGTAAACCCCATTGAATTCAATAGGATTTACTTTTGAGTAGACATGGTTAGGATTGTGCTGTAAATCACTTGGACTTTTGAGTGAACATAGCAAAGGATTGTGTTTGTGTGGAAAGTCTTTCTCTCCCCCTCCTATCCTATTTTTAAAGCAATTAGTCAGGGCTTACCTACGCATCACTTCTTTTATTTTGTAAGAAACTAATACTGATTTTTAAAAAATTATGTTCTGCAATGACCAATTTGTTTTGACAATAAACTATTATATGGTGTGTATGTATTTTTACATCTCCAGTGTGTGTGTGAATATGGAATCTTGCCAACAATCCTGTGAGGTAGGATTGGAAACAAAGGCAGCTCACAAGAAATAAAGCCATTTAAAATCCAACAACCATAAAACAAAAATGAAACAGTTGCAAAACAGCTTAAAATGGCATGATTCTGAATCACCTGAAGTTGAAGTCATGTACAGACTTTCCTGTTTGAGTAAGGCCCATTGAATACATTGGGACTTGCTTCTGAGTAAACATGCATAGGATTGCACAATAAATATCTTTACAGGTTGTATAAATAATACACATATTTGACAGTCATGCTTATATAAATATTTCTTCATACTATGTCCCAATAAGTATCTGATTTCACACTATGATTGTACATTATTTTTTCTTCTACATTTTTAAGTGTGCCCTTCTTCTGTGGGATGGTCATGGTTCCCTTCTGTTGTTTTCACTCTGAGTGGCAGATTAGGCTGAGAGATGGTGAGTAGCCCATGGTCACCCAGTTAACTTTGTAGCTGATTTCCATTTAAAAAAATATTTAAAATGATTTACATGCAGGGAAACTTTATTAAGTATACCTACACAATACATTTAAAGCACATCCAGCTCGCATTTGATGTGCATGACTTCCTCCAAAGAATCCTGGAAAGTGCAGTTTCCCCCTCACAGTTATAGTTTCCACCACCCTTAACAAACGACATTTCCCATGATTCTGTGGTAAGATTCATGTTCTTCAAATGTCAGTTGAATGCACTTTAAATGAATGGTATGAATCTGCCCTATGTGTGCTCTCCATTCATTAGTGAATTGAAAATAACTATTTTAAAAGATACTTTTTTAAACAGGGGAAGCTCTATAGCTCAGTGGTAAGGCACATGCTTTGCATACAAAGGTCCAAAATTCAATTTCTGGAAAAGACTATTGCCTGGAATCATGGAGAGCCAATGCTAGTCCATGTCACCAGTACTGAGCTAGATGGTAGCAAATGGCCTGAGTCAGTATAAGGCAGATTCCTTTGTTCCTAAAAGTGGAAAGAGACCCAAGGGCCACTCTGAAATTTATTTATGTATTTCATTGACAACATTTATATACTGCTTTATTGTGAAAAATCTGAAAGCGGTTTATAGAAGGAATTAAAACAAAATTATTGGCAAAAACAATTAAAGACAGGTATTTAAAAAACATTCAAAATAATAAAGCAATCAGTTAAAAATACATAATAGTTTCTACATGCCTGGGTAGGCTTGCCTAAACAAAAATGTTTTTAGCAGGTGCCAGTAAAATGGAAGCATCTGTCTAATGTCAATAGGTAGAGAGTTCCAAAGAGCAGGTGGTGGCACACTAAAGGACTGATTTCTTACAAGAGCAGAACAAATACTATGTGGAACCTGTAACATGCAAATCATACCTTGAACATGGCCTGGTAGCAAATCGGCAACCAGTACAGATTTCAGAGCAGAGATATTTGTGCTGAGAGGGTCTCACTCATGTCAGCAATCATGCCACAACATTCTGCACTAACGGCAGCCCCAGGTCAGGTTGTGCTGCCTGAGGATTTCTGTGGCCTTGGCTGATTGGCTGTCAGGATTTTTTTAGTTTTGATTAGGAATACTGACTGGTATTGGGATGCTAAATTTTCTGCATTATTCATGGGAATCGTCTTGTGCTAGGTATGGTCTTACATTCAGGGAATCATCACTGTCTTTTGTTTTTGTTTTTCTGTTTGCATTTCATTTACCTCTGACCTCACTCTCTACACCCATAGAAGCAACAAGTGTTTCCATGCATTCAGCTCAACCTCCTTAACCCACTGATGAAGCACCTTGCTGTCTGCATGACGGTTTTCTTTCTTGTCCAATAGTGGTAAAAGAGAATTCACATACTGGGAAGTGTGGCTTCAATTGCTGTTGATCCCTAGCTTCTGCCTGTGAAGGTAGACCAAACCATGCTTTTTTTTCTCTGTCAATTATTACTCATTGGAATTGGGTTGGCTGTCAAAGTGAGTTTATAACAGCCCACAGAGTAGGCCAGAAAGAGTAGAGAACCTTCTTAACTCTTATTTATTTCTCCAACCTCTCTCTGCATTGAAGGGTCAAGTCTGTTAAGAAGTTTGGAGCAGCCATGTTAAAAGGCAGGCAGGACATTCCAGGCAGGGGTCTGCAAACCCTGCTTTGATATGGATATCTTTGCAGAGGATCCCTAGTCAAGTCTTACCAAGAGCACAATCCTAACCATATCTACTCAGAAATAAGTCCTGCTGAGCTCTATGGGGCTTAGTCCCTTAATAAGTGTGCTTAGAATTGCAGCCTTCAAGGGCATCCATCTTTACTCCTGAGTGTTCCCATCTAACATCTCCATAACACTAGGCTCCCTTTTTCATACGATGGCCTTCTGGTGACTGGCCTAGCCTGAGGGCACTTAGACCCTTCTTGTCAGAAGCAAGTAGACTTGATTAAATGTTCCCTACCCAGGCCCACTAAGCAGTTGAGAAAGAACAATCCTGTCACTTCAGCTGGTTCTGAGAACACCCTCATTTAGCTAAGATTTTTATCTTAATTTCCAAACAGATAAATATTTTGTTTAAGTGGTAATCTCCAAGCAACTGCTGTTGATGCTTAATGTATCATGCTTAATGACATCAATAGGGCTCGTTGTGTGATATCACTAGGGCCTGCCCCTGAAATCTCAGGGTTTGAGATGCTCCTGACCTGGCAATCCTAGCTCCGTGGCCTAGTTTGTTTGGATTTGTAATCATGCCCTCTACTGTTAATTCTTTTATAGTCTTAAATGGATATTTTGCTATTTGCAGAAGATGAAAAAAATAGATCATTTATCTGGATCCAAGTAAAAATAACTTTTAAATTATTTTTTCAGTCCGGGCACATTTCACTGTCTTAATAAGGCTGCATTATATGGAACATTATCTTTCCCTGCCTTTCTTTAGTCCTTCTTTTAAACACCTTTAAAAAAGATCAGCAGCTGTTTTTCTCAAAGTGCTTTTATAATAATCTGTAGCAAAGCTGGTTGGTAAAAATAGCATTTATAGCATATCAGAGAAAATAAGCTCTTGCCACTAGAATATAATGCAGAGTGTATAATCCATAGGGTTTCCCCCCTCTGTTTTAATTACAGGGCTCCTACAAAATGCTAAAGCTACTCAAGAGTTGTACAGCCAGAAGTGAATACCATTTAATTAGCAGCTGGGCTGGTGACACAAGTTGTCAGGCTGCCTCTTGTAAAAAGGAATCACATTCGAGCCCCAAAAGTGCCATATGTGTAACATTAATTAGGCACCCTTGCAATCCTTTCGGCAACTCAGCAATGTAAAATGTTTTGCTTTATGTTTGTTCATAGGGTCTAATTATTTCTAGTGAAGAAGCCCTGTAGATTTAACTGGAAGTATATTAAGAAGCCATGTCACATGCGATATAAGCATTCTTTCCACCATTCGCAGAAGGATTGAGTCCCAAAATTGAACAACAGCACATCATTTTAATCTTGTGCATTTATACTTCAATTGCAAAATTTGGAATTATTTCACTCTTTTTAGAAGAAGGTGGCTAACCTGCGGCCCTCCAGACGCTGTTGGGCTCCAATTCCCATCAGCCCCAGGGAGCACTGCAAATGGTCAGAAACTATGGGAGTCCAAGAACCTCTGGGGGCTACAAGTTAGTCACCCCTGCTTTAGAACATGAATACAAAATGCACATATTTGTAAAATACATGTGCAAGTATGATAATTAATAATTTGGATTATAAACAGAGAAAAAATGTAAATGCACTGCCTTCAAGTCGATTCCGACTTATGGTGACCCCATGAATAGGGTTTTCATGAGGCTGAGAGGCAGTGACTGGCCCAAGGTCACCCAGTGAGCTTCATGGCTATGTGGGGATTCGAACCCTAGTCCAACACCTTAACCACTACACCACACTGGTGTAGAGAGGCTCTCTAAATGAGTAAAATGCGTAACGCATGTCATCCTAATGGCCATTTGGTCACATTGAGCATAACGTATGAAAAATCATTGTTCCAATGACCTTCTAAGTGACAACAAACATGAAATAATATTTGTAATGTATCTGACAAGTTCCAGCAAATAAGGGGGAATAAACGGTGAAGAGCTAGCTGAAACCCTTTCACTTATCCAACTGTGTAATTTGGGGCCTGGAATAATTTAAAGCAAAACATCAAGAAGTAAGAAATGTATGTTAAATTAAAATTTTGCTATAATTTACAAGGCTTTCATTAGGCCATTGCAACTTATTTGTGCATTGTTATAGTGGAGTGCAGCGATTACAATAATATTCACAAAGCACTGTGATTAGTTGGTGGTCTTCTTTGAATTGCACATACCTTATTCTGTTGGTTAAAGTAGATGTTTTTTTTAGAAATATAGGACTAACTTTAGTTTATGCTACAATTCAATACACATCACCAAATATGGAGCATAAATATACCAATAAGTGAAAACCTTCCCACCTTTTCCACCAAACCACTCAAACACATAGGCTGGTTCACACAGGTGGTGCCACTCTAATTGTCCTTAGGTACACAATATATGGCTACATGATTCCCATTTTTTCAGCAGAGCATTCTGAAGCCACTGAGATGATGGGAATTTCTGCTGCCCCATGTAAATCTGCACGTGTATACTTTCAGATCACATGTGACGTTTTACATGTAGTTGTCAGCACACACAAAGACAATCATGTGGAGAGAATTAAGGGAACCACCTCAAACTCAGACAGTCACACAGTTACCTTTATATGCTCTATACACAGATGGTATGCATTTATAGATAGTAGCAAGAGAGTTTGCACTGGCGCCTAGTCAGATAGATGTGTATAGGTATGAACTGTGCAATCTTTACATCGTAAAAATACAATGGACAGATCAAGTGAATCCTACTTAGAAACTCCAGTGCAAGCCTGCTTCTATAATTATGATCCCCCATTCCACAGGTGCACTGAATGATACGGAATATCCACACAAGGCTACATTGTACATTCAAGTTGTCTGACTGAACAGGTTCTGAAGATGCTGAATACACACTATCAGTGATGAAGATATGAAAAGAAACCTGTAGCATCAGTTGCCTTTTAGTCTTGCTAGATCTCATTCTGCCCAAGGCTTCCATGCCTTTAAAAATTATGTACCAGCTACATGATCTGAAAGAAAAGCTTCTCAGGTACAGTGCTGCAGTAATGGAAAAACTGTACTGTACTTCAATTTCTCCCCATCTCAAAGTTAAGGAACAAGAGAAAATAAAGGATGATCTTTCATGAATGACACAACTTGCATATTTTTTCTCCATGGCTCCCCCCCTCAGAAAAAGGAAAGGAAAAAGAAAGTCATCTCCATGAGTGGCTGCTTTCCTGATGTCTACATCCAATACTAATAAAGCAGGTTCCATCTTTCAACACCTTTAAATGGGCCTTAAAGCCTTACCTTTTTACTGCTGCTTTTAGTGGTTAATTTGTGGATGTAGCTTGGATTTTTATTGCTGGGTATTGTTATTTTCTGCTGACTTTAGTAAATATTTTGTGCCATTTGAAATGTTATGAAATGCATGGACTTATATGGTTTTCAAATTGTATTATTTATTTATTTATTATTTTACTTATATCCCACCCTTCCTCCCAGCAGGAGCCCAGGGCAGCAAACAAAAGCACTAAAAACACTTTAAAACATCATAAAGACAGACTTTAAAATATATTAAAACAAAACAAAATTATGATTTATTTAATACATATTGGCCTGTTTCACATGTCACACTAAGCAAACCATGGCTGAGTGTGAATGTGCAAGTGAGCATGCAGGCTCCCAGAGGTCACACCCTCTGTGTTCCTCCCTAGTCATTTTGCTGCTGTGCTGAGCTGAGCAAAGCCGTAGTTGAGCTTAGCATGTCTTCCCAACCTGAGCTCATGATTTAGCTTTTTCCAGACTCACCTCAACCTATAAGCAAGGTTTGTCCTATGGTTATGGCTCATGGTTTGCCTGCAAGTGCTCAACTATGAGTCTGGCTTCAGACAATATGCTAAGCCATACTATGGCACAGCAGCAAAATGATGGAGAAGAATGAAACAGCAGCAATCTCCTCTTCTAGAGATCAGATGCTCACACCAAGCCATGGGTTGTCTTAGTGTGACATACAAACCAAGCCAATGTAAACTGCTTTGTGAAACATAAATAAGTTTCTTAAACTAATAAATAAAAAATAGCTCTTTTCCTGCTAAGATTTCCACAATCTTTTCTTGCTATAATTTTCAAGAAGATCCAGTATGTTCACATGTATACCAGCAGCTCTGTGGGTCTATTGCAGCAAGAACAATCACGAATCTCATGGCACCTTAAAGAATAACCTTTCATCTGGTGAAATAGACTTTTGCTGACAGAAGAACATGTCACAATGCATTTGCTTCTGTTTATTTTTACATCACTCTGCAATTCACTAATGAAGACTTATTTATTTATTTATTTATTTTATTTTATTTATATACCGCCCTAAGCCCGAAGGCTCTCTGGGCAGTGTACAAAAGATAAAACAAGCACAGTGTATAAATACAATATATCAAGAAACAAAAACAAACAAACAAACAATAAAAGAACCAAACAACGTCCAAAATACAAAATAATAGTGAAATACTGTTAAAATACACTTTAAAATGCCTGGGAGTATAAAAAGGTTTTCACCTGGCGCCGAAAAGATAGTAGCGTCGGCGCCAGGCGCACCTCATCAGGGAGACTGTTCCACAGTTCGGGGGCCACCACTGAAAAGGCCCTAGTTCTAGTCATCACCCTCCAAGCTTCTCGATGGGATGGCACTCGGAGGAGGGCCTTAGATGTTGAGCGCAGTGTACAGGTAGGTTCATATTGGGAGAGGCGTTCCACCAGGTATTGTGGTCCCATGCCGTGTAGGGCTTTATAGGTCAAAACCAGCACTTTGAATCTAGCCTGGAAACAAATAGGAAGCCAGTGCAGACGGGCCAGAACAGGTGTTATATGAGCGGACCTTCTGGTCCGCGTCAGCAATCTGGCCGCTGCATTCTGGACTAGCTGTAGTTTCCGAACAGTCTTCAAGGGCAGCCCAACGTAGAGCGCATTGCAGTAGTCCAATCTAGAAGTTACCAGAGCATGAACAACTGTCATAGTGTCCCCTCTTAACCATCATAATATCTTCCTTTGGGAAAATCTGTCATATCTGCAGTTGTCAAGAACCTCTGCCACTCCTTTCCATTTTGCTGTTGGTCTAGGGAGAACAACATGTTATTATGGGGAATGCTAATCCTTGATGGGTATTTTGTACTTTTAATACTACTGAAATGACAGGGAAATAATCAGACAGTTATATTCCCATCACCACAGCATTATTATGACAGAAGGCAGGTTGGAGAAGCCTCTCTCTCTGATGCAGCTGTTCATGGTATAAAAACCTGAAAGATCAAACACTTGCAAAACTGGAATTCATGACACTTGCAAATAAGTCCTCGTGACAAGAGAGCTAAATGAATCAGAAACTACCTTCTACATCTAACACGTTTGCTACTTTTTTGTTACATAGTGCTATTCAACAGGCAAGATAAATGTATGAGGAATATTTTTATATAACCATTTAGTTTTATATTTATTATTCAAGTCTATTTTTACTCAGAAACAAGTCCTACAGAAATAAATGGGGCTCACTCACAGATAGGGATGTGCTAAAATTCTGCCCAATTTGGATTTAATACAGAATTTTCTATTAATTCGCTTATTCTCTACCATTGTGGATTGGATTTTTATGTAGCAATTTTCCACAGTTATTTTTGAATTTAAATAAATAAATAAATCCGCCTCTAAAATACTGATATTAATATTGATAGTTTATCTATATTGCCTTTCAAAATATAGATATTTCCTTTGAAAGTATTGCTATTTCCTTCAAAAATATCAATATTAATTCATCCAGATTGGTAAAAGCAGCAAGAAAGAATGAACTCAAATTAATACCAGCCTGTTAAGTTGACGGAATGCTTTTGAATAGGCACCACTGTACAGATCCCATCCCTACTCACAGGTAAGTGCACACAGAAGAGCCTTACAGTAATCTAGAGCATTCAGAAGTTTTAATTCAGTGGGACTTATTCCACAGTAAAGGCGCAATCCAACAACTTTTACACTGGGCAGAAAGGAGTTGGATATGATGGATCTCCGGCTGAGCGAGTTGGGTCTCAGCTACGCTAGGCTACACTGGCAGAAGCCTCTCATTCTGGCTCAGCCACAGCGGAGCCAGGACCCAGGACCCATCTGCTGGGGAAGTCCAGCCCAGCAGAAGGAGAGCCAGCAGAAACTGGTGGAAGGCCTGGAAAGGGGGCTTTCTGGGGGTATGTCAGAGGAAGAGCTGGGGGAACTTAGGCCACATGCAACTCATGTTTGGAGCACTCTCACAGATGTCAATCTAGGTAAATGTTACGCTGAGAAAAAGGCCAGTCTAAAAAAAGAATTGCAATGGAAATCAATGGAGAGCACTTACTCCCCAGTAGGGTATTTGTGAGAGTTGGGTTTTACTTTCCAGTCCCTGTATGCAGCTCCCAGTTCAGCTGGTGTTCAGCTGGCCCAGAGGCTCCCAAATGGCAATTGGATGCTGTGAACCTTCCTGCTGGCTCCCCTTCCACTGGTTTACCCTGAGTTGGATTGCTCTGGCTTTAGGACTGCGGCCTCAATCTTGCCCTATTGTAATAGTAAAGGGAGGCTATATTTTAAATTTTATTTTATCATTTTGCACTGAGATATATAATAAGATACTTTATTTGCTGTGGCCATGCAACAAATACTGACCAATGATTGTCCCATGATTTGCAACTCTCACATATTACCGGAGGGTGACCTGTTAAAGAAGTTATCTTTATTAACTTGCAGTTCAAAAAGTCTGAGTTCAACAACGGTTAGCTCAGTGGTTATTACCAAAATTCATCAGTTTCTGTTGGCTAATGCTTGGAACATTTCAGATAGAGTGTTCCAACGTAAAACAAAATGAGCAGACAAAGAAGTCATGTGAGAATGAATTACAGTGATTATTTAACTCAGCTAGTAATTTTATTGTGTGACCTTTGCCACTCTTCAATGTATATGTTTTCTTACAGCACTGAAATGATAAGCTGCCTTCTTTTGCAATAAAAGTAAAACAACTGTTCCCAAATGCAATTTTAGCTTGACCAACTTGAAACAACATAGATTGCTTTTGTAACAGCTTCTATCTCTAGTTTGTCTGGGATTAACATTCATCATTATTGTTAGCAATTCCCAGGTTTCTGTTGCATGGCAGCTTTTTCACAGATGGTTAGAAGCACCGCTGTGTTCTATACACATTTAGAAAGAATGCGACATGAAACTTGCCACTTGGCAAGCTCCGTTAAATTGCAAAGGTTTATACAAGAAGGTATTTCCAAATTAATTTTAAAATACAGCATTAATCTGTCAATTCAAATTCCTAAATTAACATGAAAATTTAATGCCTTGCCTTTTTCAAGGTCACCTTTAGAGATGGGAAAAGGTATGTCACTTCCTAGTATATGAGGCCCTGATCCTGCAGATAAATGTGTATTTAGTAGCCTATTTTGTTGTTGCTTAACCACTCCACACACACACACACTTCATGTTCCTTTTTGCCCTTACCCTAGTTCACTCTCCATAAGCAGTAAGCACTGTCCAAACTGGGACATCCCTTCATTTGAATACTGAAGCTAGAATAAGGGTGTGAAGAACATGCAGACCCAAAGGCCACTCTCTGTCTCTCTGTAAAAAGAGGAAGTAGAAATGAATGTCTAAGGGTCACCATATACCTCACAGGGTCCCCTCCCTGATGGAATTAGGCTTGAAAGAAGTATTCTACTGTAGACCATAGAACATGATGCGTGTGCTTGGTTGTAATGTGTGCATGGTACCCACAACAGTTTCTCCAATTGGCAAGGTTGGACTCCAGTTGGCAAGATTGCACTTATCCTCCAAGAGGATTCATGTGTCCCCAATGAGAGGGAGTTCTACAATAGGGGAGCCATGACTGAGAAGACCCTATCATGAGCCACCATGGCATGTGCTGCATTTAAGGATTGCACTGTCAGTGGGGCATCTCTTGCACAGGCTATCAATCTGTTAAAGTCTATTCAATTGTCAAACACAGCTGCTGGATTAACGCAGCTGCTGGATTTGGTGAAAAAATAGATACAGGCCCTTGTCTCCCTAGTGACAAACGTTGATTGGGAAATATTATAGAGTGATGGGGATAAAAGGGTTTGGTTCCCTTACCACTGCATACCTCAAACTCCTGGCAGCTGCTTTTAAGATCTGAAAATGATATCAAGAAATCTGATCATGGATTTTCTGTATCACTGCTTCCAAAATCCTTTCTGCCTGGCTTGTGTGCAGGGGATGGAATTTGTGACATGCATGTAGTATAGTTCACATGCCAGGTAAAACAGTAATGGAGTACAGCATCTCTATGTTTGTAGCTTTAATTTCAGATGTTTAGTAGCTAATGAGAAAAAAATTGAATATAAATAATAATAGCAACAACATATCCAGTCACAGATATCCTAAAGCAACCTCAGCCCTCATCTGCCCTGTGACAAGTGTCAGGCTTGGCAAGGTATATCCTCTAATTCTCTCTCTTCCTCTTCCCAATATGACAGGCCAGGAGACACAAAAGAAGAGGATGGGGATATTAGTCTTTTGGCTCAAATAAACCTTGGAAACAGATCATGATTTGGAGCAAAAGAACCACAAGCCCCAGTTCAGACATCAGCCAAGGATCATGCTTTGTTTCTCCTGTGGACTTGATAGGGAGAAGTGAAACGGCCCAGGTCAGTGTGTTCATGTTAAGCCATTAACCATGGTTTACTGTGAGGGGGGAAATGAGGCCACAGTCTGCAATGGGTTGCTCTGTGAGTCATGGAACTGCTATTTAAGAACTACAAGCCTAATACACCCTTCAGCACCCAGAACTAGTTGGACAGTCCTTTGGCCCTCATCCATGTCTGGTAATTTTTAATCAATTATGAGGGAGAGAGATTAATATGAAAGACGGATTTCAAATCTCAAAGGCAAAATAGTGAGCAAGACTGGCACATCCTATAAATAACAACGCCTTTATGAATGGATGGGTTTTATTTCAGCTTAAAATATTTCTGCCTTCATTTAAACCTAATTTTGGTGATTAAATAACCTTTTTTGTTTTTATCCCCTGAGAGGTTTGACATTTCACAGATCTGAAAACTATTGTGTATCTAGTGCATGATATCATCAAAAACATTTCTTTTAAGGTCAAGAATTATAGCTTTCTGACATTTACAGTGGTAATAAATGTTATATTTCCAACCATTAGGTTACAAGGGTTTTCAACTACCTCATAAAACGCCTAATGATTTGATATTGTCCATATTGCACAGATTCAACAGGACTCTTACACCACATGTATATTTCTCCTGCATGCTATTATTTCTGACAAGGCTGATTCACATAACCCATAGAGAGAGTACTTATCATATGATGAGCACATTTCACAATAGCCTTGTCTCCTTTGTCCCATATTATGTTTTACTGTGCTTATTTAAAATATGCATATCCCACTCATTCACAATGTTCAAAACAGCATCCAACAAAAATTTAAATCCAATTAACATGGCAATAAACACAATGAAGTACAATTAGACAATCCCAAAAGACATTTCCTTTCTCCCGAAACATCAACAGCAGACCTCACCGAGAATCCCATTTGCCAGCCTCAGAGCTACAGCTGTAAAGGCCTAGCTACATCATTCTGGGCAGTATTATGCACATTTTGAAAGATTTTTACAATTCTATATAATGCATTAAACAAAATTTAGTATTGCAGTATTACCCTACCTGACATTCATCAAATGCTTACAGATTTCATATAACCATTATGTGTGTTCTCTCTCTCTTTCCTAAGCATTGTCAGAATGTATATTTTTATACACATATGTAGCTGTATATACCGAGACAAAATAATGTTTAGGTATTCTACGAAAGGCCACAAATTATGCCAAATTAGATTTTTATAGCTACATACTACAGTTTACTCATCCATGTGGACTAATGCATAGAAAACATGTAAATCAGGTTGAAATTCTGTAATTTATTCTTTTTTTTTACAAATATGCATCTACCAAAAACGTAAATATATGCCCTCTTCTCTACATTTGTTCCCAAGTCTCAATAGACCTCAATTGTCTTTCAAAGGTTAAAAAACCAAAAATCCATTATCTTGAGGTCACCTGCTTTTACTATGTTATTTATTAAAATATTTATAGCCCTCTTCTCAATCAAGTTATATATATTTTAAATGGACAACATAAGCTGCAGTCTTACACTCACTTACCTGGTAGTAAGTACCACTGGACTCATTAGGGCTTATTTCTGAGTGGATATATATAAGCTTGCACTGTAAAAATAATTTTGTATTGGTAGATACTAAAACTATGGTACTTTAGTTTTGTGTGCCTTTTTGTAGAAGTGCACTTTGTATTGACATGCATGTGTACTACAGTTAAGATGCATCCCAGAGATTTAACTTCTAGAGACCTGAAGCTGGGGGCTGAAACTGCCAGTGATGATCATGGACATTTTTTCACTTGAAATGAAATGTTAAAATCTCTCCTTCCCTCTCTATCTCACAAAAACCCCTACCTTATAACTGTCTTATCTGAACATGAGTTATAATAGAAATAAACTTCACAGAAACTATTACAAAATTAACCTCTCAGAGATATTGCAGTTAGTAAAATATGCCTGAAGCATATGAGATTGTCTGCTACTGAACAAGACCACTGATCCAGTTTTGGAAAAATGGCGGGGTATAAATAATAATAATAATAATAATAATAATAATAATAATAATAATAATCCACCTAGGGCAGGACCATCTACTCAGATTGGCAGTGGCTCTTCAGGGTCTGAAACAGAGGGCTTTGCCAGCTCTACTACCTGATAGCAATAATAATAATAATAATTTAATTTTTGTGTCGCCTATCTCACCGAAGTCACTCTAGGCGACGTACACAATTAAATTCCAGTAAAATTACAATTTAAAATACAAAGCAAATACAATACAGCATCATAAAACAGTGTATAAATAACGGGCATTCAGTAATATTGATAAAGATTAGCCCACCCCGGAGGTCCCGAAGGCCTGTTCAAAAAGCCAAGTTTTTAATGCTCGGCGAAATGCATCCAGGGAGGCGGCATGTCGAAGATCGAACGGGAGGGAGTTCCAGAGAGTGGGGGCCGCCACTGAGAATGCCCTCTCTCTAGTCCCCACCAACCTAGCTGGATTCAGCCAACACCGTCTTCTATGTAGCCTGCCATAAGGAAAGTTAACAAGGCTGTGTTCATTTGATCCAGGGGAAGACAACTCAGCCTTGAAGAAACCTACTGCCAGGCAGGTGAAGGAAAATGCAGAGGTGGTAGCAGGGGCAGATACTCCCAGCAGTGCCTTCCACCACCACCCCGCCCCAAGGTCTAAGAATGGGACAGGGCCCACCTTCCCTGGCACGAAAGTGGATGTTCCTAGTAGGAAGACTTACTAGAAAAAAGTGAGATCCTGCACAGGATGAAACTGTTTTGGCACAAATGCTGTCCTCAAGCCCTGAGACTGAGTACCCTGACCCACACTGGCAGGGTTCTTGCAGAACACCGCATTGTACACTGAGAGATGCACAGCACACACACAAAGACACTCCACAGGTCCTTGTAATATAGTTGTTGTCCCTGCGCAGTAGGGATGTGAAAGTTTGGGGAATGGGCAGAAAAAGATAGGAAAGCCATTTTTCAACAAAACAAAATAAAACAGGAAGGTTCTTTTCTTTTCTTTTATTAGAAATGTATTTTGGGGGAAAGTGAAAATGACCTCTTTCAGAATGAGGAACAAAGTACTTATAAGATTACTGATTTAAAATAATATTATTACATCCAATTACAATGCTGTATAATGTAGAAGTGGCTTGGTAAGACAGTAAGTATTCCATGCATGTCATTTTCCTCAAAATTTCATTTCCCCTCCATCCTACCCCTAATATTTCCATCCTATTGCTTCAAAATGCCTTAATACCAAAACCTGAACATCTTCCACATTTGCAATTAAGACTCCCCAAACCCATAAGCCTGTCTTTGGTATGCAAGGTTGTGCCATTGGGCTATTGTAATTTATATTTTTACATCTGTTTTCAAATGCTAGTTCTCAGCTGTCTGGATACAAATTTAAATCACTAATTAAATATTGAACAACATAGAACTGTGGGGAAAGGAATATACATACCATCTGCCATGTCGGAAAAATAAGACTTTAAGATTTTGATATCCCATTAGGTATTTATAGACAAGCTTCAAAGATGTGTACTATCTTTTCATGATTAATAATGGCAACTTGTTCAGGCCATTTAAAAGTACTTTTACTATATCTGTGGCACAGAAGTGCGATTAAGAAAGTGATATTCAAGAATAGAAAAAAGAGAAATATCATCCAGATGAATGCACTAATAATTAAGTAAAATGTATGTGTATACCCATTTCACTGGCACTAAACTAAACTAATCTAAGAAGTGCACCATTAGTCTTCCTATCATGTGGAGTGATTTTTTTTGCTAACATTAGACTTTAAACTGTGCATTACACCCTTCTACAATTACCATGCTAATGATATTTTTCTATGACAATTAGACTGTGATCCCCTTTCTTTGCAAAAGGGCAACCATTTTTTAAAAAAGCTTCCATTGTACACTTCAGTAAGGAAAGTAGACAAGAAATGCTGAGATGAAGGTTTAGGTTTTTAGTTTTAAATAGCCGCCTACTCAGATAAAATTATATCAAGAAACTACAGGGAGATGTTAGTTATGCTCTAATTCATAAAAGAGCTACAAGGATGTTCAAGCTCAATTGTGCAAAAGCAGTATTTTTTTTCTTTCCTGTGTAGCCTTATCATTATGCATTTGACATCCATCTAAGCATGGCAGGTTTCAACAAAGAATGGACACAAGACAAGTGTGCAGGCTCCCATCAAAATCAAGCAATTGGAAGCAAACAAGTAACAAATAAATTGGGGTCTTGCAAGGTCCATCTTGTACCCCATGCTATTTAATATCTGTATGAAACTGCTGGGAGCTGTCATCCGGGGATTTGGAATACAGTGTCACCAATATGTGGATGACACCACCTTTATCGTCCCATTCCATCTGAATTGGGAGAAGCTATGCAAGGGCTGAACCAGGATCTGGAGGAAGTGATGGGCCAATAGACTGAAGGTGATCCTGATAAGATGGTTATGTTGTGTACAGAAATTAGGGAGACAATCTGTTCTGAAAAGGGTAGTGTGATGTTCCTGCTTATAGTGTAAATATGGTAAGTGCTGTTTATATAGAAGACATATGGTAAGTGGAGTGAAAGAGGAGGGGGGAGTACATGAGCAGTAGAATGCTGGATGATTGGCTGAGCGTTTGAATGGCTGGGAGTATAAATAGAAGAATGACAGTTGAATCAGGTGGTGGATGTTAGAGGTTTAGAGAGGTGAAAGAGAGGTTTTGGTGGTGTTTGGAGGTTGTTGTTGTTGTTGAGAGTGAGTCGGAGTTCTGAGGCAATTAATGAGAAGTAAAGTACATGTCAGAACATATATGAAAGCATAAGCTTGTCAACAAAGTAATTAAGTAATCTTGTTATTTCTAATTCTTAATAAATATTTCTTGGTTAAACAAAAGCCTGATTCCTTCAGCTGGGAAACACAAACCAGGGGGGATAGCAAGTAACCAAGGCTGAACAGTTGTATCAAATGGTGGCAGCAACAGATCGGAGGAAAGTGTATCTAGTCCCACAGAGAAACCCAGGGGTGTATGCTTCAGATTCAAGGGGCTGCAGGGGGGGTTACAAATTACCTATACCCATTGACAAAAGGTATCGGAATAGCCAGGCAGAGGCTAGGCACAGTCTGTTGGCTAAAAGGGTTACAGAGTGTCGGGTGGTGCTGCCTAGCAGTGGGATCTTTTGAGATCTGTGCTAGTGCTGTAAAGGGTAAGAATAAACCTGACGTTCCCGTCTGCTGGTAGCCACAAAGTGAGAGCTTCATAGTTGGTGCTGGGGAAGGACGTCACAGGTAGCACTCCCTCTGAGGGAACAGGTGCATAGTCTGGGGTCTTCCTCAACTCCAAGCTGACACTTGAGGCCCAGGGTGACCTCAATGGAGAGAAATGCCCATGCCCAGCTACAGCTGTTCCAAGACTAGGATAACCTGGCTGTGGTGATTCATCTTCTAATAACCTTTCAATTAGACTACTGCAATGTGCTCTACATGGGGCTACCCTTGAAGATGGTGGCTTCCTGTGAGCTACTGGGCCCAATTCAAGGTGTATTGAGGTCTAGTATTACAACCATCTCTATTTACTACAAGGTAAACTTTCTTTTTCTTCTTGAGCACCTATAAAGGTGCTCTACAAAATTTGGCTGTATATGTCAGGCCCAGGATGTGACTCAGGAACCAGACCAACGGCTGTAGTTAATTCGTGTTTTATTAGGGTAATGTCCAAACAAAGACTGCGTTTTCTCATGAAGCAATACAGGGATACAGGTCCTGCGGCATTGGGAGAAAGTTGACAGAGCAAGGGACTTCTTCCCGCCTGTTCTTTAAGAAGGGGCCAAACGGGCGCGCAATCTTTCGCTCCTCCTTAACTGCCCCTCAGGTACTGCCCGCCTTCCCCCCCTTCTCTCCTGTCTTTTCAGCTGTCTGCGTGTGCGCGGTGAGGGGGGAAGCATCACCCCCTCCTCTTCTGAAGTTTCCGATTCCAGGATGGGGGATAGGGGAGGGGCTGATGGTAAACTGGCTCCCTGCTTTTCGGCTGTGAGCAGCCCTCCCTCTTTCCCCTCTTGCTCTGAGCCTGAAAGAGGGGGAGGCGTGAGAATGTCCAGGGAGGGCTCAGGCTCCCCGTTGCTAAGCGACCTTATCACTGGCAGTTCCTCTGTTTCGTCTTCGCTCCAAAGGGGGGAAGTTCCTCCCCCTTCCCTCTGCCATCCATCCGAATACTCTTCTCCCAACTCTCCGGGATCCAGCTCCCCAGGATTGGGACCCCAGCTCTGCCTTCCGACAGTATATGAGGTGCTACGTAACCAGATGTTCAGTCTTGTCACAGCATTGACAGCCATTGTTCTAGACTGGAACTGAACTGCAACCAGTGTTGAGTTGGCAAACAATGATGGAGGAAGTTGTTTGGGTGAGGGCTCAAGTGCTGCTAGTTTTTCCACCCATAGATGGTAGAGGAAATATAAAGTTAGTGACAGATGCCTGAAAGGCCACTGTAGATGCTTTGAATCCCTTGCAAAGGGGCTGTCTCCACCTGTTTATCATAGGATTACTCAGCGTACCTGCTATCTGCTAAGATTATTACATTTGAAGTCACAATTGTTACTGAACCTTGAGCTGATTCATGGTGCTTTGCAGCAGCATGTTAATCTTGTTGACCAAGCAGTTAGATGGCTTGCCTGTGGTGTTCTACTCTGCCTTTTGTGCTTTCACAGAAAGCTTAGAGATGATCCGAAAACAAATAAGGACACATACAAGAAGTGGAAGGAAGGCCAGGCCACAAAAGAAGAGTACAGACAGGTAGCACGAAATTGCGGGGATGGAGTCAGAAACGCTAAAGCTCAGAATGAGATGAGTTTAGAGAGAAATGCCAAAAGCAACAAAAAAGCTTTCTTCAGGTACATCCATAGTAAAAGACAGAGAAAAGAAATGGTGGCACAGCTACTCAATGAGGAAGGCAAAATGATAAGATGACAAAGAAAAGGCAGAAGTGCTCAATTCCTAATTTGGCTCAGTCTTCTCCCCAAAGAGGGTCTATAACCATCCTTGCCAACATGAAATGGAAGGGGCTTGAGACTGATAGACAAGTGGTCAAGGAATACCTAATCATTTTGAATGAGTTCAAATGAATTGCATCCTAGACTATTGAAGGAACTGGCTGAAGAACTCTCGGAACCAATGTCTATTATCTTTATGAAATCTTGGAGGACTGGTGAAGTGCCTGAGGACCGGAGGAGGACTAATGTTGTTTCTATCTTCAAAAAGGAGGAACCAGGGAACTACAGACCAGTCAGCCTGATATTGATCCCTGGGAAAATCCTGGAGCAGATATTAAAGTGGTCAATCTGCAAGCACCTTGAAAACAATGCAGTGATTACTAGAAGCCAACATGATTAAGAACAAATCCTGCCAGACTAATCTTATCTTGTTTTTTGATCAGGTAACCTCCCTGGTAGACTGTGGGAATGCTGTGGACATAATATATCTCAAATCCAGCAAAGTTTTTGACAAAGCTAAATGTGGGTGGGATGGAACAACTATCAGGTGGATCCACAGTTCACTACAGAATCGTACTCAAAGAGTGCTTATCAATGGTTCCTTCTCAAACTGGGGGGAGGTAACAAGCAGGGTACTGCAGGGCTCAGTCCTGGGCCCAGTGCTCTTCAACATTTTTATTAATGACTTGGATGAGGAGGTGCAGGGAATCCTTATCAAATTTGCAGATGATACAAAATTAGGGACACAGAAACAAAATTCAAAAAGACCTTGATAGGCTGGAGCATTGGGCGAAAAACAACAGAATGAAATTTAACAGGGATAAATGCAACATTCTACACTTAGGAAAAAGAAACCAAATGCACAGTTATAAGATACTTGGCTCAGCAATACTACATGCGAGAAGGATCTTCTGTTGATGACAAGCTGAATATGAGCCAACAGTGTGATGTGGTTGCAAAAAAGGCAAATGTTATTTTAGGCTGCCTTAACAGAAGTATAGTTTCCAAATCATGTGAAGTATTAGTTCCCCTCTATCCAGCACTGGTTAGGCCTCATCTTGCATTCTGCATCCAGTTCTGGACACCACACTTCAAGAAGGATGCAGACAAACTGGAACGGATTCAGAAGAGGGCAACAAGGATGATCGGGGGACTGGAAACAAAGCCATAACAGGAGAAAATGAAACAACTGGGAATGTTTAGACTTGGGAAGAGAAGACTGAGGGGAGATATGATAGCACTGTTCAAGTACCTGAAAGGCTGCCAGACAGAGGAGGGCCAGAATCTCTTCTCAATTGTTTCAGAGTGCAGGAAATGGAATAATGGGCTCAAGTTGCAGGAAGCCAGATTTCAGGTGAACATCAGGAAAAACCTCCTAACTGTTAGAGTGGTATAACAATGGAACCAATGACCTAGGAGGTGGTGGGCTCTCCAACACTGGAGGCATTCAAGAGACAGCTGGACAGCCACCAGCCGGGAATGCTTTGATTTGGATTCCTGCATTGAGCAGGGGGTTGGATTTGATGGTCTTATAGACCCCTTCCAACTCTTGTGATTCTGTGATTTATCTCTCACCCTAACCTATCTTTATAGCATTGGTATAAAGTACCATAGGACAGAGGACAGACTGTTGGAGGTCAGGTGCGCTAAAATGTAGTAGCAGTAGCGGAATAAGTGAAATTAAAATTTACATATATATATAATTCTATGAATTCCTGTTCAAATATGCTCTTTAGCACCTATTGCACAATAACTTCCAGTAACATATTCAATGTCCCCCCCTATGGGATACCTGATTTTGTAGTCTAGGAAAGTTGACCCACTGATTTCAAAACTTATTTTAATACTCCTGAAGAATACAAAGAAAAGAAAATTAATGATAAAACATCTTGGGCCTCTACTTCTTTAGATTGATCCCAAAAGATAACACAAAAAAATAATAATCAATTTTTGCCACTCAAGCATCTGATGTTGTGTTTTAGATTAAAGAGTGTTTTTATATTTCATTTCTGACTGAAGAAGATGAGCACCACAAAATCTCTTTCTCAGAATACACAAATAATGTCATTGTGCTCATCTAGCTATAGATTCTTCTTTTTATTTTTTTTTCTAACAGGATGTTCTCTTTTTTTAAACCACCTATTGTCAGTACTTGTAACCTTTGTATTACATGGCCAAGAATTCTCACAGTTTTCTGTAAGAAATCTGATTGCATTGGACCTCAGGAAAGGAATACTGTCTATATTAAACATTTATAATGTTCATGAACAGAAAAAGTGCTGAAACTAACATTGTGGTATTTCTTCCACTCAAGCCCTACTTGGGCATTAATGCTCCCATCTTCATCAGCATGGCAGCCAGGAACACATATGTGCCAAGTAGCCTCACCCCCTAGTCTTCGTGCAAAGAGCATGAACATCTGTAGCAACTAAGGATGGAAGATTTTCTTTGCTTCCCATTTTGGAACAAATATATCTGATTCACCCTTCCTGGACTAATCATTGTCCCCCTCTATTGCCCTCATCCTCACTATCCTAGTCCCGAGACCCTCCTCTGCCACATCAACACAGCATTCCCTGATGTCAGAACTGCACACTGGAGCCAGTTGCCATCTTGGGGAAATTATCCTGCCTGCCCTTCTCTGCATCCCCAAATTTTTGCTTCTGCTCTTCACAACTTCACTCCTTAAACTTATTAAATCCTAGATGAGGAGAAGACAGCTGGCTGGATGAACACTGAACAGGAGAACACCCATTAGAAGTAAGAATCCACAGCAACATTTCCTTTTCAGGTTCCACTTGTTTCTAAATAGATATTTGAGTTTCTCTTGCACCAACACCACTTATGCCAGCTTTCCCTGAGTTGGATTGCTCTGCCCTTTCATGTTAGATACTTCTTTGCTTTTAAACTGCTAAGTAATGAATACAATGTTTTATTTTCTGTTGAAAAAAGCAAGTGTGACAGAGTTTACTTTGCTTGTGTAGGAAATGTGCTAAGAGTATTTACTTTATGATTAAATTTTCTCATTTTTACCCTAGGGTAGCAAAAGCAGCTTACAAGAAAGCAGTAGACAATTCATAGCACCAAAACAGTAAGGGACAAATAAAGAAACAAAATGAGTGCTCATCTGGATGCAGTACAAGACAAAAAGTACAAGTTCAAGGACTCAGCTGCCCTGTTTGTTTAGATCAGATTCAATCAGTCTCAGTCACAGACACGCAGTAAAACTGGCTGGTTGAACCTACACCATGTTGGCTGGTGAAAGCTATTGAGGAAGTGCTACTTTTTTGTTGCTAGCTGATATAAATACATCATTCAGGAACAGTGAGCACTAGGTGGCTTCAGGTCTGTGGTGGCTCAGACCCTGCCCACAAAAAGCAACCCCTATCCAGACAGGGATCCACAGTAAGAGATGGCCTTCTCCAGCCTCCATCTTTTGGCTGCTGTATTACCGGCAGAATCACCCTCTGACTGCAAGCACACTTAGGGAACATCAATTTTCTGGAGTTAATCTGGCTTTTAACTTGGGCATGGTCTTTAGGTCAGTGGTCAATTATGTTTCAAGACAATTAACTCAGGTTGCTTCTAGATTATCTGTTTATTGAGGATTCATCCTGATTTGTTTGTACGGAAGTTAGACAATTTTGTATCAAGCAAATGTTATCCTGCACTTTCCAGTTCATTTTCCTCTCACTTTCCTTACAATAAAAAGTGAGTTTTGGGGGAAGTGGGCTGCATGATAGCTCCAAATCAAATTCAGTTGTGCACCCTGAATTTGCTGGTCGGTATGCAATTGAATTCCACTCGTAAACAGTGACAGTCTGGAAGCACCCTCAATCTGGACATCGATACCAGCACCCAAGTGACTCTAAAAGTAGGCATAGCTAGCAGTACTATTGGGGATGCCACAATCATTTAAATAGGTGTGTGTGAAAAAACAACACCTGTTTTTTTGAATGCCTGCAAACAGGTCTGATCTTGTGGAGCTCTTTTTACAACCTTCTGATAATCCCTAGTTCTCTTTCACATTCTCTGCTTGATTCAGCCTTTGATAATGTAAGTTAGGGAATAACTGGCAGAAACAGTTCATTGCCCCCCTTTACTCACTCAATATTCATATCACATGCTCAGCATCCACATTCAGCTCTTTCCCTTTGGAGAATATGATTATAAACACATGGTCTGATATGTATATATACAAATGGAACCATGTATTTCCCCTCTTTCAAAATGTCCACATTTTGCTGGCACAAACAGGTAAAGAAATATTCACTCTTTCACATTCCGTTGAAAGAATGGAAGAGCTGCATATTAAGTGTTGCTTCTTTTTTAATTCAAAGTACTAGTTCCTTTATTACCAATAAAACTAATAATTGACATCTTCTTTCAGATCAACTTTGCAAGTAAATAACTTATCAGACAAACGTTCTCTGTAGGTCCACGGGGTAAAACAGATAATCAGAAAAAATATTTGGAATGATGCTGATTTCAGTTCTACATATTCAGAATACATATTTCTAGAAATCCCTGCATAGGAAACCAATCACAAGAGTGTGGAGTTATAAAACAATATAAAAATGTGAACAAGTTAGGGATGGGGGAGAAATTCAATTCAGTTTGCATTTAAAGCCAAATTTATCAAATCTGCACTTTCCAAATCAATATGAGAACCGACACCTTCAAAATTCACATTTATCCAAATATTGTGATACAATTCTCCAACTACGCAATGTTTGAAAAATGCATATATAAAAAGAAATTGCTTGCAAAAATGTCTACATTAGTCAAAATTGCATACAAAATGTCTTTAGTAGGATAAATTCTCACTAAGATACTGGAGAATTTTAATGAGAATTTTTTTAAAAAATTACAAAATGTAGAAATGTGGAAAAGTGAATTTAAGTTAGGAAAAAACTGAAGTTGATAGATCCTAGAAGAAGTTCATCCAAACTGACAGGTGTCAAGATTTTTCCATTTCTGCTTATATTCAGAAGAAAAGCTCTTTTTAAATGACTGAAAGGCAGGGAAATAATGAAGAGTGGAAGGACACAATATAATATTTGTGAATGACTGTGCTGCTCAATCTATGTCAGGATCATGTATAAAGTCCCCCACAGCCCCTGTGCCACTGAGGAGAGTCCATGAATCCTCTGCACAGCAGGGTTTTTGGGATAGGTGGGCGGAGGGGCTAGGGAAGGGGGAATTTACCAATACTGCTTCTCTCCCTCTTCTGTTCACAGAAATGGATCAAAGAGCCTTCCATGAATAGGACAGCATTAGCTACAATTCATTTGTTTCTGAACCTTACCCTCCCCCCCACACACACACATTTATCTTTAATTATTTTAGCATAGCTCTTCTTTGAGGGTTAGGACATACTGGTACATTGCCTGATCATTCAATTAACTCTAAATAGACCCAGTGTCTCCAACATTTCACAGATGTGAATTGCATGATGACTGTGCGAGAGTTGGTAGGGTTAGAAGCAAAGTCCAGCAGCCCAGTGGTGTAGGCCAGAAGGCAATAGAGGAACCAGCACAACCCAGACTGAAATGTACTACATGCAGGGTTTACAGAAGGAAATTATATCTTCATCACAGATTAGATCCCCAGCATTTCTCTATTTAGAAATTAAGCACTGACCCACCAGGAAACTACAACCAGAGAGCATCTACATCATGTTCCCATCCATACCATGGCCTGAGACTGATCCTGTATCTTTAGGAGAAGAGAAAGTCAGCCAAGTGCAGGTGTTCTTGCAACCCTGTAATGGGAAAAACCACAAGGTTTTCCCTGCACAACTTTTAAAGATACAGAAGACATCTTGGTTGCCAGGCCCAGCCTTCAACAGGTCTTCTGTATCTTTAAAAGTTGTGCAAGGGGAAGGGAGAATTCCACCTTGTGGTTTTTCCCATTACAGAGTTGGCAAGAACACCTGCACTTGGCTGACTTTCTCTTCTCCTAAAGATACAGGATCAGTCTCAGGCCATGAACCTGGCAACCCTACCTACATTAGATAGCAAGTACAATGCCAACAAAACATCAGACTTTGAAAACTCTTTGCTTTAAACAATAATAGGACATAGAAATATAAAAATATTTGTTTTAAATATTTCCACCCACCTCCAAATTATTAAGATAGAATAATGCAAATCCAAACATACTTGGAACCCAACCTTGATGAGTCCTCTAGGGAAAAGGAACAGGCTGCCTTTGTGACTCCAAGTACATCAGTTCCTTGAAGAACCCAGTGCTCCTGCAAAGGCGTTGAACCACATGACACATATCCAACGATGTTATGTTGGCAGCATGGACACCACCCACATTCTCTACCTGGGCCCCTGGCTGTCTGTCTGTTTATAAAAACATTTATATACAGCCATCTCATAAAATATAAAATATTGTGTACAATAGTATGCATACAATTAAAACAAAAAAAAATTCAAAAACATGTTTATATTTATTTTAAAATGATATACAATTGTACAGGCCTGTTAGCATAAAAAGGTCTTCAAGAGATGTCTGACTTCAAAAGTGAGGATGCTTGTCAAATCTCTCCTGGAAGAGCATTCCACAGCATGGGACTGGCAACAGAAATTGGCTGACTTCTTGTGCAGGCCAGTTGGTTCTCTGTAACATGGGGGACATCTATAGTAGTGTTTCTCCATATCATCTCAGTGATTTAGCTGTGATATAAGGTCTCAGGCAGTCCTTAAGGAGTCCAGAGACCCATTATAACATTCCTTGTGGCCTCAGTAGCCACCAACCAAACACATGCTTTGTTGCATAGGGCACCCCCTATCATTGTACTACTCAGTAGGAAGAGAAAACCATTACTAATACATGGCCAGATTACCATTTAGCTGTATATCAGGAAGGGGTGGGCTAACCAGCTCAAATATAAGCTATCAGTGGGACTAGTGCTGGTCTCACAGCTTCTATGGGTTCTCTGCGGAAACTTTAGAACTCTAGCTACATCCAGCCAGTGTCCTGCTTTCCCACCTTCTGTAGGTTGGAGAAGCAGACAGGAGATTAAATTTTAAAACAAATGCACTTTTTTTTGTATTTTTTCTTGTGGAGATCCCCTTTTATTCTTACAAATGAAGAGGACTGGGCTGAAAGAGAGTGATTTGCTAATGGGTTTATGACTGAGAAGAGATGTGAACCCGGTTTGCTTTATGGCTGAGTAGCCATTTGAACTGATGCCAATACTCTCTCCATTATACCACACCACGTGTGTGTGTTCCTAGTATTTTGTATGAAAGGAGTTATGTTCTTGATTATTTTTGTACAAGAAAGAATTGTGAACAGTATTTTTTTAAAAAAAAACACCTCTCTCATATCTGTGTTCTAAAATTCTTGGCTTCATGGCCACTTTTAAATGGCACAAGCATGCAAGTATATTTATTTATTCATTCATTTACCCTGTGTATGGAATTTCAATGAAAAAGGAAATGGATTATTAGCTCCCTCACTATTTTTTATGCTGAGGGAATGAGTTTGACATACAATGAGATGCACGGGGGGGGGAGGGGGAGCTAACTGAGGAAAGTCTATTTGAGGGAAACCTTTTATGCACTGGCCTCCAGTATATCGTTTTAAAATCTCAAATTGGAGCTGCAGCCATGGTTTCTTTTCTAGGTCAACAACCTTTTTGATTAAGTACTAAATGGGCTTTCTCATCTCTTTTCCATCACAGATTTTTTTTCAGGGCTTTGCTCTTCTAAATTACTATCCAAACTCTCAGTCATTTTCAGACTGTTTCTTCGTGCCTCCATTTTCTGACTGCCAAATTACTACAGGTCCTTTAGATTCTTTTATCTTGTTGTTAGCTCTGCCAGCATATGCTTGTACTGCTTCTAGAATAAGTGTGTCAAGCAAGGGATGGTGCTGGAGGGAGTTTAGGAGAATACAGAATATAACTAGTCTGAAAGGCTTTGTTTTGTAGTTTAGTTTAGTTAGATTCCATAGATAAAGGAAGTGAGGGAGGTAAGAAGGAATAGATTCCTTGTTCCGTGCCCATTTTCCTAGAAGTTGCAACAACAGGGATTTTTTATATGCAGTTGCAAACAGGAACCTATATGGGCACATTAAAGAATATGATGGTTGTGAAAAGAATGGTTTTGGGGGGGCTCTATCAGACACTTTTTGGCTAGCACTGAAACAGGGAAACAAGCACAAATGGCATGCAAAATCACTTTTTATGGGGTTTCTTCACAACTTACTTTTCCAACTCAAAATCAGCAAAGCAATGCTAACCTCTCCCGAGGCAGGTTACTGGTACGCAGGTAGATACAGGGTCACTGCTTCTCTGAGATGAGATGAGCAAATTGTGGGGAATTTTAAATAAGGGCTCCCAGAAAGTTGAATCATGCCAGCCTTCAGCTTTATTATACTGAATATAACAGTTAAATCTACTGACACCTAGTAAGATAAAACTAACAGTCACAGAGTACAGTTAAAACATATTAATGGAAAGTTAAAAGGCATATGTGGGTAGGGATGGAGAAAGAATCAGTTTTAAATGGAATTTGGCAGTTCCATCCAACCTGATTGAGCTTTGTGTATAACTGACAGCATTTTTGTGTGTATAAAATCTTCACTGTAATATTTTTGAGCAAAAAACCCAACATCCTCTGTCATTTCTCATTGCAGTTCTGAAAAATATGCACTATTGAGATATTTCTGCCATTTTGGGACAGTTTAATCTGAGTTTTCTTTAATGGATGGATTTTGGTGAATCCGTTGGGAAAGAGCTCATCAGTGTAAATAAAAAGAGTACTACCACACAGCTTTCATTTCAATCCACACAGTATAAAGGAAGCATTTCATCTTAAGAGCTAAGATCAACATTTGCAATACTTTGGGTAACATTCCAGCTTGTCAGCTTTAACAGTTTCCTCCAGGCCACCATGCATCACCAAGCTTCAGGTTTATCTTTTTTATTTTGCAGCTCAGGTTCTGGCAAAGTGAAACTTGCTCTAGACCAGAGTGATTGCAGAATCCAGCAAAGGTGAACATCCACGCAATAAAGTGCATCAGCAAAACACATATGCTATGTTTGAAAGTCTCATTTGCTAATCAGTATGCTAATTAAAACAGTTGACAATTGTGTTCCTCAAGATGGAATAAGAAAATATTTTCATACAAGTGCTCAATATTTTATAAGTAGGATCCAAATGCATGCTCAAGAGAAATACTATTTTAAATTGAAAATATTCCCCAAAACTGACATTTTACCCCAAATTGACAAGGCTTTGATGAGGAAAATTTCCTAATATTCAAGAACCAAGCATCGTTTTCTGCCCAACTTAGAAGAACAGTGACTTACTGGCCTGAGGAACATAGCACAAATGGCAGGCAGGGCTAAACTACCTGAAAGATGAAAGTTCTGTTGCTGGAGGTATGGCTTCAGCCATGTGCAGAAAAAGAGTGGCGATTAGCATGGGAATCCTGCTCTGGGGCAGTTTAGCTACTGCAATCCTTTAAATAAAATTATGGATTATTTTCACCCAGCCCAATAGTGGTAGTGTTTTTCCTTCTTCTTTCAAACAGAATCTGAATAAAACACCATGTGAATACATAGAAATAACTGCCACTAATGCAATAACTAAAATGCCTGTTTCCATTGTTAGTAGGGATACTCTATTTATTTTGTAATATTGGTGCTTTGGTAAAGTGGAAATATCTTTATGCTTTTGTTTCTCATCCAGCTTAGAAAAGTAATTTAAGACAGAAATTGCAGGAGCTAGGATCAAGTGAGGAACCAATTTCCTTATTCAATTTGTTACATTGAGAGCCCTGAAATACTTGTGCTAGGAATGGAAAGCTATTTCTACATTAACTGATGCCAATGTATGAGCATCAAAAACAGCTGGGGCACCTGGAACATTTTGGAACAGGACTTTATGCAACCCAAAACTATAATTTGCATTTGATTTGCTGTGTGTAATAGATTTGCCCTTTCCTCATTTTGATGTGCTAAACATGAAATCAACAACATGGATTCTTCAGAGATTCTCTATTCCAGTTACGGATCTTATCGTGTGCTTTGAATACAAAAGTGAATCCTGCTCTCTAGCAACTTTTAGCTACTGAGTGGTAAAGCCATCTACATTTTTAATACACACCAGCTAGATTCTGTTAATTCCTTGGCAGAAATATAAGGCAGACTGTACAAGCAACCCTATAATACACTGTTCCTTTTCTAGCACCATTTAGCACAAATCGTTTATATCTGAATAATTAGCTTTTCTATGCCTTATAAAGGAGCTGCAGCAATTGCCCTAAAAGCCTGCCAACTTCACCTTATGTACCAAATATTCCAAGGAACTTGACGCCAAAGTATCAAATATTTAACACTTGCACGATAACATGTTTTACACAACACAAATTTTATTTCTCAAACTATTCTTTTCAGAAAATAGTTCAAGGGAAGACAAATATTTAGGGAATGGAAATGTACTTGTATATCTTACATTACTATCAGCGTGTCAAGCTGCCATTTCCTACTTTTATGGCCCTTTGCCTATTATATTTATATTAATTCAGCTACTTTTATACTTATATTCATATTCAGACTTAAAGAAACTTTTGTGGCACCCACCATTTGGCAAAATAATAATAATATTATTTGTGAGTCGCCTATCTGGCCGAATTAACGGCCACTCTAGGTGACGTACAATAACACAATAATACAATATATCAATCAAAACATTCAATAATTAATTTAAAACCAGCCTACCAATTAATAACATCTTAAAACTAATCCACCCCAAAAACCCTGTAGGCCTGCCTGAATAGCCAGGTCTTCAAGGCCCGGCGGAACCCCATCAGGGAGGGGGCATGTCGGAGGTCAAAAGGAAGGGAATTCCAGAGGGTGGGGGCCACAATTGAAAATGCCCTCTCTTTGGTCCGCACCAGCCTAGCTGTTTTGACTGGCAGGACCGAGAGAAGGTCTTGTGAGGCTGATCTCGTCAGGCGGCATAATTGGTGATGCTGGAGGTGCTCCTTCAGATAAACTGGGCCGAAACCGTATAGGGCTTTAAAGGTCAACACCAACACCTTGAATTGGGCCCGGTAAACAACTGGTAGCCAGTGTAGACCAACTAACACCGGCGTTATATGATCACGGCGATGGCTGTTCTTAATCAGACGTGCCGCCGCATTCTGTATCAGCTGTAATTTCCGGACCGTTTTCAAGGGTAGCCCCACGTAGAGCGCATTACAGTAGTCTAAGCAAGAGAAGACCAGGGCATGTATCACCCGCGGGAGCAGATGGACATATATGCTCGGAAGTACTTTTTTCATGACAGTGTGTATTAGTGGTGGTTTATTAGGGTAGAGGCCTAATTCTGGCCCTGTATGACAACTAGGGATGAAAAGATCTGTCAGTTTCAGTTCTTTCAGTTTCTCATTTTTCTAATCTTAAATACACTTCTCCACATTTCTGCAGGAACTTTGATATTTTAAATCATCATGAAAAATCTTCAGAATTTTTGTATGAATTTATCCTAAACATATTTGCATGCAGTTTTCCCTAATATAATGCATTAATGTATGTTTTTCACTAATAAATTCACTTTATGCACACTTTCTCCTAATATATGCACTTCTGAAAATGTATTTACTTTATTTATTAAAATATTTGTATACTATTTTGTTGAAAACATCAAAGCGGTTTACAACACGTTAAAAACAACCACCACCACTACAGAATAAAAACCATTAAAAATACAATAAAAACAAAGGTTAACGGCTGGAAAAAAACTTCTTAATTGCATGCATAAGCATGGCGGAACAGAAAGGTTTTCAGCAGGCACTTAAAAATTAAAACAAAAGTCACCTGCTGAACCTCTGTTGGTAGAGCATTCCAGAGAACTGAGCCAATGACACTAAAAGGCTCAATTTCATGTCACTGTTCAATGAGCCTCGCCAACTCGGGGTACAACCAAAGCTGTTCCTGAAGATGATCTCAGTCATCAATCGGGGATATAAGCGTTCAGGAGTTTCCTAAGATACCTTGGACCTAAGTTGTTCAGGGCTTTGTAAATTAATATAAGGACCTTGGACCTGGCTCAGTAGCGGATGGGCAGCTAGTGCAGATCTTTTAAAAGTGGTGTCACATGTTGTCTGTTACGTGTTCCCATTAGCAATCTGGCCACAGCATTTTGCACCAGCTGGAGCTTCTGAACTGGGCCAAGGGCTGCCCCACATAGGATGCATTGCAGTAATCCAGCCTCAAGATTGCTAACTAGGCTGGTAACCTAGGCTACGGAGCTGCTCCTTCAGAGGGAGCATGATCCCATCCAGAACAGGTAATCTGCCTATCTCCCAGACATCGGAACCACCTACCCAAAGACTCTCCATCTTCCCAGGATTCAGGCACAGTTTATTAGCCCTCATCCAGTCCACTACAGCATTCAGACACCGATCCAGAGCATTCAGAGCCTCTCCTGATTCAGATGTTATGGAGAAATAGAGCTGCATGTCATCAGCATATTGCTGACACCTTGCTCCAAAACTCCTAATGACCACTCTCAACTGCTTCATATAGATGTTGAATAGCACTGGGGAAAGAATAGTACCCTGTGGAACCCCATAGCACAAGTGCCAGGGGACTGAGGAACACTCACTGAAGGTAAGAGTGGAACCACCATAATACAGTGCCTTCAGTACCCATCTCACTGTGTCGGTCCAGGAGGATACCATGGTTAATGGTATCAAATCCCACTGAGAGACTGAGCAGAAGTAACAGGGTTGCACTCCCCATCTCTTTCATGATAAAGGTCATCCATCAGGGTGACCAAGGCTGATAATAATGGTTGGCTGGAAAAATACATCACAATATTTAGATAAATGCAAATTGTGAAGGATAGCTGTGTTTCAGTTCTCATATTGTTTTGGAAAGTGCAAATTTAATTGCAAACCATATCAAATTTCTCCCCCATGCCTATTGACAAATCATACTGAGAGAAAGACCGGGGGAATGTATTTCTGCTGACATTCTTTGACATCTTGGTGGCTTTCATTACCATTGACTATGGATATTTTCCTTACTGTGAATTCCTATTTGCTGATAGGAGTGGATGACATTCCTCATTCAGGATGACTCTTCCTATTGAACTTGATAAACAAGGTCTTCAAAGCCTTTTGCCTCCTCTCCAGGAGTTGTCCCACCATCCAGATTGAACTGACAGACCAAAGATATCTCCTAGACTCCTCAAGGCTAAAAAAACCCACCTGTGTAACAGCTAAGAAAAAACTGGGACATGGATGCCTGACCAACATGTTCTAGATCTGGGAGCCATGGTGGTCTGGACCATTAGAAGAATCTCTGCCTTAAGGTGAACCCTCTGAAGAGTGCATTGATGAAACTGTATGGAGGGAATGGATATAGCAAACCCCTCAGGCAATCCATCTTGAAGGCATCCACTCCCAGAGCACAGCATCCATGTAATGAAGCAATTCACCTGAGCATTGTCTGCAGATGCAAAAAGATCCACTGGTATGCCCATCATGTGTGTCAGAGGCTGGAAGACCACTGGATTCAGTTGCCATTCTACCTTCGAAATGGTTGTCCAACTCAACCAATCAGCCACGCTGCTTTCTCTCCCACCAGGTACTCAGCTCTCAATGACAATAGATATTGCTCTGCCCACCTGAGCAGATGGTTGGACTCAGCAATCAAGGCTCTCAAATGTGTGTCCCCTTTTTGTTTGCATAAGCCTTGGCCAAAGTGTTGTCAGTATGGATGAGCACATGAGCCCTCTCGATCTCTGAGGCAAATACCTGTAGGCCAAACCTGATCACTTGCAACTTCAGGATGTTGATACTCATATTAAGTTCCAATCAGACCACATCCCCTGTACTACCCCATGACCAAGGTGGGCACTGTAACTGTACAGACTCACATCTGTCATTAAAATGACCCTCTGAGGATTCTCCAGACTGAGCCCCATAGCAAGACGTTGGGGGCCAACCACCACTTTCATTCTGCTTTCACTTGGGGAGGGAATTCTACTAACAAACAATGTTTCTGGAGGATCTGGATCTGATAAGGAATCAGCAACTGTTGAAGAGCCCTGGAGCGGAAGCAGGCGCACAGCACCATATCATAAGACTTGCAAGAAACATGAAATCCACAGTGCTCTGAGACCTGAGAGAGAAGATGGAGCGAAGTCCTGTGTCAGACTCATGAGGAACTAAATCATGTCCAGATAGATCAGGATTGCACAGGACAGAGGACACTCTTCTCCTCATTAACCCCAAACACTAGACTTTGTAGCCAACCAAGGGTAAGAGCAATGTCCTCCTGACAACGAGACTCTGTCGGAGTCCTTACCAGGATGTCATCCAGGTAAAAGTGAATGGTTATTCCCATAGTGTGGAGAAACCAGAGCCACCAGCTTCTTTATGAATAACCTTTGCAACGAGGAGAGGCCAAAGAGCAGTGCCTAATACTGGTCGTTCCTGCTCCTGTACGCAAAACAAAGGAACTGCCTGTGAGAAGGCCGAACCAGGATATGAAGGTACATTTTGTAAAAGTCCACAGAGCTCATCCAGTCTTCTTTTCTTAGTGCCATAACAATGGAGTTGAGCATCTCTGTCTTGAAATGTTTCTTGGATATCCACTTGTTGACCCATCTGAGGTCTAAAATGGCTATTACGTCACTGTTCTTTCTTGCACTATGAAAAAGATTGAATTAACCCAAATTCCTCTGTGAGGGTATGACAAGTTGAATGGCATTTATTTCCAACAGATGATGGATCCTCAACAGGTAGTTTTAGAACTTCTCTGGATTCTGAGACAGAGGTGGAAACAAAATGGTTATGGAGAATCCTGACAAACTCCAGGACGTAGCCCTGACACAGTGTCTAGCACCCATCTGTCCAGCGTTATCTCTTCTGACAGATGAACAAATGACAACAGTCTGGCTCCCACATGTAAGTCCATTCCATACTGAGAGAGCCTTCTTTGCTCCCTTTTGGAACTTGTTACAGCAGAAAGGAGCACCACCTGCTGGGGAAGTGGAGGCATGTCCCCCACCCCTACCCTGTCTCTCCTATCTAGGCTTGTATGAAGAAAAACCTCCGGACTTGTTAAACTTCCATGAAGGATGAAAAACTGACACTGCCTTTCCCTGCAGTGCTGCCTGCACCCTGAGGGTAGGACTTCTTTTTCTTATCCCTGGTTTCTATCAGATGTAGTTCCAAAGGATCAAAAAACAGCTTTGCCCCAGAAAAAGATGCACCTGAGATGTAGCGTAAACAGCCCTAAGCTGCAACCAGACACTGCATTGAGCTACAGTGGAAGGACCCATAGACCATGCCACAAACTATAATACATCCATAGAAACATCACCAGAAAGAGCAGAGGCTGGAGCCGTTTTTTTCAAAGTATCTTCCTTCACACCCATCTCCTCTAACCACATGAGCACAACCTAGCAGAATACCAAGGAAGTGGGGAGGACTGAAAGGCCAGAGCATCAGTCTCAAAATTCCTCCTCAATACCCGTTCAATGTGTTTATTGCATGGATCCTTGGGCCCTCCGTTTCCACTGGAGTGAATAAGAGAAGAACATGCCAAAGCAACCACCAGGGGGTCCACTACAAGAAATCATAGGCAGCTTAAAATCCAGTCCAGTGGTTCCCAACCTTTATGAGCACGGGACCCCCTTTATAAGGTGGAAAAAAATTGTGACCCCCCCTCCCCCCAGGGAGGCAGGCTGGCTGCCAAGAAGGAAGGGGGAAAGCAGCCTTTCTTTGCAGGCTTGCTTCTTTTTGCTTCACAAAAAGCCCTCTCCTCTCATTCTAAGCAAGGGCGTTGCCAGTAGCGGAAGTGCAAGGAGACAGGAATCAGTGATAGTAATCCCCTCTTCTTCCTGGTAGCTCCACCCTCAGCCTCCTTTGGCATCTGCCATGTATTTTATAGGCAGATGCCTGTCCTCAGCACACCTGAAAAATGCTCTAGCGCTTCAGCAAAAGGCCTCCCCTCTTGTTTGGAGCAAGGGGGAGGTATCTGCAGCGGCAGCAGAAAACAGACAGTGTAGAGGGAGTGAAGACTTTTTTTAAAAAATTAAAAAATAATTCATTTCTTTACTGTTAACGGACCCCTCTGAATTACTTCATGGCCCCCCTGGGGGTCCCGACCCCCAGGTTGGGAACCACTGATCTAGTCTACAAAAGTATAATGCTTCTTGGGTCATCTGGTTGGCACCTTGGGCTTACTAGGTGTGGCCCACTCCACATTCCATACAGCATCAAATACTTGCAAGGCACTGTAAGAGGCTTCACATCTACGGAAGCAAAAGCCTTCTTCTCCCCAACTGAACACAAAGCAGGAGAGACCCCAGAACCCCCTTCTGCCTCTGTTAATTGCAGCACTCTGCACTTCTTTACTATTAAAGGATGGAACACTTGAAAGGAAAAATAGGTTGTGGCTGAACCCTCTCCAGGTCCTCCCAGAAAGCTCACCTTCCTACTTGCCAAATGTATCAGGAGGGTCATCAGAATCAGAGAGAATCCCTTGCATCACAGTGGGCTGCTTGGCCCCCGCCTCCCTAGCCATGGAAAGAGATTGCACCTGTTGTATATCAGTGGTTACCTGGGGCACCGATTCTGCAGGATCCTCCCTTGCCTACTTAGTCAAAGGCACCAAGCAATCCACAGAGGCCTCCATTGAAGAGGGGAACAAAGAAGAGTGAGATACCACAGAATTGCTGGATCTGTGGGACCTCCTTTTCCTGTGCCCATCCTAACTGGAGCTGTCCCTCCTCTTGTGCTTACGAGAGTGCTTGCCTTTACGCCTATGTGAGGAATGCACAGAACCCTTAATCTCTGAAGAAATATATCCCTTAACCCTTGACATATATTTGGGAACTCAGACTGAGATGGGAAATGAGCATCAGAGGAAACAACACTCACACACACTGTTGCTGGTCATGCTTTGAGTAGGTGAGGAAACTGCTGTATGTCTCACAGAGCTGTCAGGGACAGAGGTGTTGCCTTTAGAGATGTGTCCAGCATGAGTAGAATCATGGCAGCAGGCACCACAAGCAAAAGAAGACATACTGATAGGCGCACCACCAGGAAAACAACTTGCCAGAGTCAACTGCCCTCAGATACCTCAGCTCAACCCCCAGAACAAGCACCTTAGTGCAAAAAAACACAGATAAGGGAAAGCACTGCCACCACAATGACACCAATCGGCCTATGAAGCCTTAATCCCTTCACTAATTTGAAGGGATGTGAGTGTGGCCCAGGGGTCAAGAAAATGGCAGCCCCACTTTATGTGGGAAATCAAGGCATGCCAGGCGCTCAATACAGAGATAGTCAGCCTGTAATTTGATGGCAAAAATGGTAGTCCTGCTTCTCAAGGGGAATCAGGACTTGCTGGGTGAGCAGGAAAAAGGCAGATCAGAGTGATAAGCAAAATGACAGGCCCACCTCACCAAGATGATCTGGATGTGCCCAGTAAGTTCAGCCACCAGCCACCAGAGCGGACTCTGCCACACTCTAAAAGCACCTGAAAAGACCAACTGTGTTCCCAAGCCCATAGTAGTGAAGGAGGGACTCAGTAAAGAACAGACAAAACACACTGAGGAACAAAGAAGAACCTGTTCCAGTTTGTCCGCATCCTTCTTGAAGTGCGGAGATCAGAACTGGACGCATTACTCAAGATGAGGCCTAACCAGTGCTGAATAGAAGGGAACCTATACTTCATGTGATTTGGAAACTATACTTCTGTTAATGCAGCCTAAAATACCATTTGTCTTTTTTGCAGCCACATCACACTGTTGGCTCATATTCAGCTTGTGATCAACCACAATTCCAAGATCCTTCTCACATGTCGTATTGCTGAGCCAAGTATCCTCCATCTTATAACTGTGCATTTGATTTCTTTTTCCTAGGTGTAGAACTTTCCATTTATCCCTGTTGAATTTCATTCTGTTGTTTTCAGCCCAATGCTCCAGTCTATCAAGGTTCCTTTCAATTTTCTTTCTGTCTTCCACGGTATTAGCTGTGCCCCCCAATTTTGTATCATCTGCAAATTTGATAAGCATGCTCTTTACCTCCTTATCCAAGTAGTTAATAAAAATGTTGAAGAGCACTGGGCCCAGGACCAAGCCCTGTGGTACCCCACTTGTTACTTCCGCCCAGTTTGAGAAGGAACCATTGATAAGCACTCTTTGAGTACTATTCTGGAGCCAACTGTGGCTACCTGATAGTTGTTCCATCCAGCCCATATTTAGCTAGCTTCCTAACCAGAATATCATGGGGCACTTTGTGAAAGATTTGCTGAAGTTGAGATATATTATGTCCACAGCATTCCCACAGTCTACAAGGGAGGTGGCTACTCAATCAAAAAACAAGATAAGATTAGTTTGGCAGGATTTGTTCTTCATAAATCCATGTTGGCTTCTAGTAATCACTGCATTGTTTTCAAGGTGCTTACGGACTGAATACTTTATAATCTGTTCCAGAGTTTTTCCAGGGATCAGTGTTAGGCTGACTGGTCTGTAGTTCCCAGATTCCTCCTTTTTGCCCTTTTTGAAGATAGGGACATTAGCTCCCCCTCCAGACATGGCACTTCACCAGTCTTCCACGATTTCGCAAAGATAATTGACAGCGGTTCTGAGAGTTCTTCAGCCAGTTCCTTCAATACTCTAGGATGCAGTTTATCGGGCCTGCTGATTTGAACTCGTTCAAAGTGATAAGGTATTCCTTGACTGTTTGTCTATCAGTCTCAGGCTCCAATCCTGCCCCTTCCACTTCATGTTTCCTGGGAGGGGCACAGACCCTTTTTTGGGAGAAGACTGAGCCAAAGTAGGAATTGAGCACTTCTGCCTTTTCTTTGTCATCTGTTATCATTTTGCCATCCTCATTGAGTAGCTGTGCCACCAATTCTTTTCTCTGTCTTTTACTATGGATGTACCTGAAGAAAGCTTTTTTGTTGCTTTTAGCATCCCTCGCTAACCTCAGCTCGTTCTCAGCTTTAGCCTTCCTGATGCCATCCCGGCAATTCCGTGATGCATGCTTGTACTCTTCCTTTGTGGCCTGGTCTTCTTTCCACTTCCTGTATGTGTCCTTTTTTTGTTTTCAGGTCATCTCTAAGCTTTTTGTGAAGCCACATTGGCTTTTTCTGCTGTTTCCGCCCTTTTTTCCTTCTTGGCAATGTTTGCCATTGCGCTTTTAGAATTTCCAGGACAGCTGATCCTGTGGATGCTTCCTCCACTTTCTGTAGGAGAAAGTTATCTCCAACACAAGTCAGAAATTTCATGGAGGTGCCGTGTTTAGCAAAATTTGTCTCCCAACAGATATCGGGATCATTGAAGTCCCCCATTACTACTACATCATGCCTCTTCGAAACATTGGGAATTTGCTTTTCAAAAGTTACATTCTCGTCTTCTCCTTGATTGAGTGGTCAGTAGTAGACTCCAAGCACCACATTCCTTTTATTTCTTGCCCCATTAATTTTAATCCAGATACTCTCGGTGGAGCTACCAAGCTCATCTTCCTGAATTTCTGTGCAGGGATATATATTTTTAACATATAGCACAACTCCACCTCCCTTTTTATTCCTTCTGTTCTTTTTGAACAAGTTATATCCTTTAATTGCTGTATACCAGTCATGGGAGTCATCCCACCAAGTTTCAGTTATACCTATCAAGTCATAATTACCTTCCTGTATTAAAAGTTAAGTTTCGTCCTACTTGTTTCCCATGCTCTGCGCATTAGTATACAGACATTGAAGATCAGCTCTAACAGGGCCCAGTAACAGTCCTCAGAAAAATGTAGTAAGGAAGCCAAGCCATAAATCACATGATTTTCGATGTCTAAGATCATTTGATTTATGGCGTGGCTTCCTTACGACATTTTTCTGAGGACTGTTACTGGGCCCAATTAAAGACAATCTCTCTGTTCCCGTTACTGTGCACAAGCCTTCATCAGTCGTTACCACCAAGTTTATGTCTCCCTCCCCCTTAGGATTCAGTTTAAAGCTCTCCTGATGAACTTCTCCATGCTGTGGCCAAACATATTCTTCCCAGTCCTTGTGAGATGCAACCCATCACTTGCCAGCAGTCCATCTTCCAGGAAGCTTAGTCTGTGGTCCCAGAATCCACATCTCTCATGTTGGCACCACCTTCGTAGCCATTCATTCACACCGAGTATTTTTCTTTCCTTTTCTACTCCTCTTCTAAGTACTGGAAAGATGGATGAAAAAACTATCTGGGCCCCAAAGTCCTTGAGTTTCCTTCCAAGAGCGTCAAAGTCTGATGTGATTTCTTCATAGCTCCGTTTGGCACTATCATTTATTCCCACATGGATGAGGAGAAAGGGATACCTGTTGGTGGGCTTGATGAATGATGGCAACCCTTCTGTCACATCTCTAATCCATCCTCCTGGTAGACAGCATACCTGGTGAGTCCATGGATCTTCTCGGCATACTTGGGTTTCAATCCCACGCAGTAGGGAGTCTCCTACTACTAGTACTCTTATCTTCTTGTTGTGCAGCATGGTTTCATTCCCCCTGTTTGATTGAGCTTCAGTCTCTTGCTCGTTGTCGCATGGGGTCTCCTGTAATTCTTCCACCACAGGCTGTCCTCCAGTCTCATCCTTGACTGGTTGAAAGTGGTTCATAGTTCCACTGGTGAAGGGTGTCTTCTAGCTCTTCTGCTCCTGTCACCCTTTCCCATGGAGTTTCCTCCACTTTGTTGTTCCTCTCCAAAGCAGTCTCCTCTTCTGCTACCACATGCTGTTGTTCTTCCACCTCCACTTCTCTTTGCTGCTGTTGTTCCAGCATTCTGTCTAAGAACTCTTCTTCTCTTATAGTCCTAAGTCTGGCCATCTGCTGTTCCACGCCTCTCACTTTTTCTTCCAACAGTGCCACAAGCTTACACTTGTTGCACTTGTACGCCATGTTGTTCTCAGGCAAGAAAACAAACATGGCACACACCTTGCAGGTCACAACAACTGGAGTATCCGTCCCATTCATACTCTCTCCTACCTTTTGTTTCTTTCTAACTACTTGTTTTGGAGTGGCCTGTGCTTTATCCTGTCCTACTTCAGGGTAAACTTGAGAGTCCCACAGGTATGTGGTGCGCTGTACAAGAAGAATTAGTATTTTTATTTTTATTTGTTTATTTTAGGGACCTCCCTGGACCTCCCATCGAACTCCTTTGTTAAACTCCTGTTTGCTCTCCCTGTTCGCTTGCTGTTCGCTCACTCTCTGAAAGCTGACTTGCTTGCATCTCCTCTCCTGTGGACCAGCTGAGACAGTTCCCTCTGCTCTGCTCAGTTAGGAGTCAGGAAACAGAATTCTGTTATTCTGGTCACAAGCTGTCTAGGGCTTTGTACACCAAAACCAGAACCTTCAACTTAGCCCGGTAGCTAACGGACCACCAGTGCAATTCTTTCAGCAGCAGGTTGACATGTTGGCAATACCTTGCCCCAGTGAGCAGTCATGCCACCACATTTTGCACTAGCTACAGCTCCTAGACTAACCTCAAGGACAGTCATGTCTAGATCCAGGAGGTGAAGCTAAGTCTGTTTTAGTCATATATGATGCTTGTAACGAAATCAGAATTATTTATATGTTTAAAACTGAACTGAAATTGTGTTCAAGTAAGAAAGTGTTAACAGAATGTTAGCAGGTGCAGATGAAGTATGACTGACATGAGGGAGGGGATATGTGAGTGAGAATTCCAAGGGGAGTTTTGAGAGAAAAACCATTGGGGTTTGACAATTAGAGGATAGAGAGGCTTAGGGATCAAGAAGAGGACATCCAGTTAGAAGGGCTGGGGTTTGGGGCAAGGATTTCATTGGGATTCGTGAGGTAGGATAGGGACAATAACAACTTATTCATTTATTATCACATTTAACATCTTGTATATATAAAGTTTATTTGTTTGATTCAAAATCCCACGTGTCAGTTTGGTCAAGAGTGTTACCATACTAAGGTCCTATTCTGTACTTATACCTATACCAATTTTACAGACAGATTACACCAGTGGTCAACTTTGGGGGGAAAGTGGTGGGACTAAAGCTTGTGGTTCAGAGGGAATATCTGACCCAGGCTGAGGCAGACTTCCTGGGAATTTCCTGATCCAGACATTTGGGAATCAGGAGGTGGTAATCCCAGAGAAACAGGAATATCACAATGCTTCAATACAAGTTTCAAATAATCTTCTGCCAGCTGTCATTTTTAAAAAAAGGTCCATTTGACCTGGGGATGGGAGAGAAATTCAGTTTGCACTTGAAGGAAAACCTACCTAATTTTCACTTTCTGAAACATGCGAACCAAAATAGCCATCCTTCAAAATTTGTGCTTCTTTAATTTTGCAATACAGTTCTCCAAGCAAGAAATGAGTACAAAAATGCATATACAAGGAGGGAAATGTGGATAAAATGCATATATTAGTGAAAATAATACACAGAAATGCAAAGTATTAAGGAAAAGTGCTTTCAAAAATATGTATATTAGGCAAATTGCAAAATGTATATATTAGGACAAATGCACCCTAAAATGCTGCATTTTCAGGATTTTTCTTTTTTAAAGCAAACTGATGTAGAAATGTGGAGAACTGAACTTATGACTGGAAACTGAGAGAAACATATTGACAGAACTGCCCATCCCTAGTCCTGGGCCATAAAATATGAGAGTATCACCAGCGTTCAGAACCTGAATATGCTAGGAGCTTTTGTTTCTTTCACTGTAGTAAATTCAAAGGAGGAACATCATTGGCTCTGCTCTGATATAATTAATATAAAATTTACCTTTATTTGTATAGCTATTGTTACTGGACTATGATTCAAATCAGTGTTGTCTTTTCAGTGTAATTGCAATGTAATACTTTGCCAAATACTCATCACCCTTTCTAGAAAAGCTAATCAAATCTAATGGAACAACTTGCTCAAAAACAAAACAAAAACCCTCTATTTTACTATATCAAGTGCATGTCCTACAGTCAGCAGATTGTGAAAGTAATTAATGGTTCAGAATTAATTTTCTTCATGGGATTTTGACGTTTAAAAGCATATAAGCATATAAGAAGTAGTACAAATATAATGAACTGATAGCGAAAAAAGCTAGAGGATTGTTGCTATTTGAGAAATTACAGAGGATTATTGCTACTGTAAAAATGAGTCTGTCATTCTGCTTTGCTACATGAAAATGAAATATATCTTTCAGCAGTCCAGTCTTTAACCAATGTTAAAGCAACCAGACATTTGTATATCCGTTAAAGCAGTATTTGTAAGCCTGTAAGACAGGGTATAGGCCACAAAAGGAAGCTTGACTGTGCTAGACTGGGCAGTTAACTATCACTTAAAATACATAGACAAAAGTAGAAAATGTAACTAAGTAGTGGTCTGAGGTATGGGATGCAATCTTCTATACTGTTTTTGTTTTCCTTCTGTCTTGATTATAATGGGGAAATCTAAAAAACTACAACTAAAAACTACAAAACTACAGTAACACTCTATAGACAGTGCCACCATTCCAAAGAAGAAAGGACTAACTAGAAGCCTCAAAAGCCTCCCACACAGAGGAATCACAGAAATATAAGCAGTGGCCAGATCCTTAGCTACTGTAGTTTAATATTTGTGCAGCTATGTCAATACACTATAGCTAAAGTATATTTTCCTTTGCAAATGCTCTTTATTCTTGGCTCCACCCTTCAACAATGCTTTCCTCAAATGCTACTTCTTCCATATCATCAGATCAGATGTTCCTCATTTAGCTACTTTTTTCTAATTACTTTTCCAGATGTTTTTTATTTCTCTTTCTTCCCACGATACTATTGGCCCTCTTGGTCTGGTCCTGTTTTCTTTTTTTGAAATACATTGTTCCACCAATTCTTCCTTTTTTGTTTCATATTCACAATTATTTCTTGCCTTCTAGTTCTTCTCCTTCCTTTAAGTCTGCCCTTGTTACTTGGTGATTGAAGGTGCCTTTTCTTTTTTTAAAAAGTTCTAATCTTTCATCTTACTATCATTCTATCTCTTGGTTTCTTTTTCTTTCAGAAGTCCTTGAACACACAGTTCTCCTCCCAATGTCCTACTTTCCTCACTGCCTCTTCTTGATCATTTCCAATCTTTTTCTTCTTTTTTTTCCGGCTATCACTTTGTATGATTCAGCAGAACACATCAATTATGTATCCTATTTCTGCTTGACCCTCACATCACCACTTGCAATCAAACTGCTTTCCACTCTTCCTTGCACAAAGCAGGATTTGTCCCTCAGATAATGAGATAGAAGATGAAACCCAATGACAGTTCCCCATTACTACAGAACCTTGTATAAACAGGCAATTTTCCTCACCACTGTGAATAAAGGTTAGAAATTCTGATTTGATTTTGATGCATGGAATGTTAGTTTAAGGAGGTAGCGCCATAATCAAAGGTTCTATAGAGTTCAAGCCAATGAATCCGCTCAGGGCAAATGTAACATGCGTGCCAAGAATACAGTCTTGAGCACAAATGTCTACACTTAACTGCATCACTATCTTCTCAAACTAACATCCTATATGTTTCTGGACTTTTGAAATTATAACAAACAACACCTAGCACAGTCATAACAATAACCTCATGCATATATATCCTTCCACTCTCACATTTTCCTTTTCAGTTTTGGTATGAAGTATCTTCATTCAAAATCTTATTTCTTGTATTGCTACTAGGATGTTGTTGGTACAATAAAAGATATAATTTCCACCAAATCTATGTGTCTTATGTTAAGGATTCAAAAAAGGGGTAACACCCTGAGAATTGCATTTACAGCAGACCAGCCTTTTCCTATTTAATCCCAATTCCATAGCATTCATTCTAAAAGGATCTATACACTCTTAATACCCTACCTTGAAATTTATTAGGAGGCAGTATGCTTCTGAATACCAACTGCTGGAAACCACGGGTGGGGAGAGTGCTCTTGCACTCAGGTCCTGCTTGCAGGCTTCCCATGGGCATCTAGTAATGGGGAATTTTATATATCCATACATATATGATCATAGCTATTAAGAAGGTATATGTTTTATAATCATAAGGAGTTAAGCATAGGCTTGTAGACCTATTAAGACCTGAGATTCAAGCTCAGAGAGCACCCTAAATTTCCATAGGCCTTGATCAGATCTGTAAGCAAAACCTGTTGCAACAGCAGCAGTCACAGGGACCTTCTGTTTCTTTGCCAAGACCCAGCTGATGCATGACTGACAGATAATTGATTACCCTATTGGTTGGAATCAAGGAGCATTTAAACTGTGAGAAAAGCTGTGATTGATGTAATAAGTAGGAATGGCCAATGTTTGATTCTTGGGTAAAGCTATAATGCCACCTAGGGGAAAAGACTGTAATAATTATTAAATGTTTAATGAGGAGAAATAGTGAGATGTAATAATGATTTTAAAAATAACCCAGTGTGTTATATTTACAACTTTATAAGTGTGTTTTCATTAAGAAAAGGGTGCTCTGGGGTGGCCTGTCTCCTCTATATTTTTGAGGCTGAAAAATACTAGTTAGCCAGAGTCACCCAGTCTTTTCCTGAGTCTGTGGGATTTTAAAATGATTTAAATATAATCCCCTCTCTTGATCTATGTATTTTATAAGTAAGGAAATGGGATTTCTGAGAAAGTATAAGGACATAAGAACCCCTATGGCAAGGAATATAACTGGGGGGTGCTCATACATTCCCAAACACCCTACGTTGAGGCAAACTTAACTCAAGGAACTTGTCCAAATATTTCCAGGTGTACCTGGGTCAACCTGACTGATCAGGAACAATGGCATATGGAATGTACTAGGTATGCTTGAAGGTGCATTCACAATGGCACTGGCCTGAAAATTCATTAGTCTTTTAAGACAGTAGGACAATGGAGACATTAATGGGATGGACAGAATCTTGGAATCACTACTGGAGTTTCCTAATGCTTTCTGATTGGTTTGGAATGATTGTAGAGAGGAGGAACTGTGATGTTATGTGGGCAAGAACTCATGAGATTGGTAAAATCATTGTCACATGCTCTAACTGTATAAAAGAGCTTACACATAGTGCCTCACTGCAGTCCTCTCCAGATTTCCTGGACTAGAAAACAGAGACAGTGTACTGAAGTATATGATGTGTGCGCAATATTAAGACATGTAAGAAAAAGACCCTAGACAGAAAAACATCACCAGAGGTTACTCACTCTGATGTTAGCACAGACATACTGATTCCTGCACAGCAGTCAGTGGAAACAACAGACAAAGGTGCTATTTTATCATTCTTTAAAATGTTTTGAGACAATCAAAATGAAAAGATAATTAATTTGATCGACCTTTCTACTGAACTAGGTTTTGGGTGACAAGGGAGAGGAGCTAAAATATACAAAGAAGAATATTGGGAGAAATACATTATAAAATAGTTTTGGAGAAAATTATGACACTTTATAAATGACAAAAGTCCTTGAAAAAAACAAACATATATTGGGTTGTATCCAGCGGTATTGCTCAGCTGATGGTAAAGCCTCCATCAGTAGAATAGGGAAGGAAGCAATTTATGACTTCTCATCCCCTTCCTCCATCTGCTGTGGAGGACCCCTTAATCCTTTGGAGTACATTTAGGAGTGTGAGGGACCTGCAGAGGGAGCAGGAATTGCTGAAAATTGCCTCCCGATTCTGCTGACAGAAGCCTTGCTGATAGCGAAGTGTTATCATTGTGGAGAAAAAGCAGCTAGACCAGCTGTTTGCTCATGAACAGCCTGACCAGTAAATTGGCCAGTATGGGCTGTAGCAATGACAGGGTGGGCTCATAAAAGATTGCAAACCTCCAGTCTCCTCCTGATAGGGGTGCCAGGTCGGAAGCATCCCAAACCCCGACATTTCAGGGCAGGCCCTAGTGATGTCATAGAGGGTATGCCCTAATAATGTCACAGAGGACAGACCCTAGTGATGCCTTTAAGCATGATACATTAAGCACCAACCACAGTTGCTTGGAGCATACCACTCAAACAAACAAAAATTCTCTGACTGTAAATTAAGAGAGAAATCTTCGTTAAATTAGGGTGTTCCCAAATCCAGCTAAAGTGATGGGATCATTCTTTCTCACCTGCTTAGGAAGCCTGGGTAGGGAACATTTAATCTAGTCTACTTGCTTCTGGCAAGAAAAACTGCCCTCAGGCCAGGCCAGGCCAGGCCAGTCACCAGAAGGACGTTATAGGAAGAAAGCCTAGTGTTGTGGAGATGTTAGATGGGAGCACTCAGGAGTAAAGATGGATGCCCCTGAAGGATGCAATATTAAGGCCCCGTTCACACATTACAGTCAATGTGTGTACAGTCTGTGTACCCAGGTACACAAGTAGCTGTGCTGTACACTCATACAGTTATTCACATGAAACGTTCAACAAGTGTACAGTCTCCATTATATACAAATTTGCTGCCAGGGAAAGAAAATGGCTTCAATGACATTAAATGCATCATTGAAGCAATTCCCTTTTATTGGCAACAAGGCAAGGTATGCTGGGTCTAGGGTTACCAGGTCTCTGGTTTTTGGCCAGGGTCTCCAGTTTTTGGGGGACCCCTCTGGCTCTCCAGCTAGCACCCCTTAATCTCCAGACTCTCAGCTTCAATGTAAAAAAATAATTAAGTTTCTAGGTGGTCTGGTTCCCGAGATACACACCAAAACGTCAACCGCCCCGCGTGACTGTTAAATCTGTTTTACACATCTTTAGAACAGCTCCTCGCTCTAGCTACAACTCCCATCAGCCCAATCCACTGGCCATGCTGGCTGGGGCTGATGGGAGTTGTAGTTTTAAAAAGTAACTTGTTCAAGCTCTGGCTCTAACCTCGCCCTTTCAGGATTGTAGCCAATAAGTGAAGCCAGGTTGTGACTTCTTGATCCAGGCATGCCTAAACTTAATTTCAACGTCAGAAAATGGAGGCTTTCAGATTTTGCAGTTTGTTTAAGTAATATGGCTTAAATTTTTTTTTTCTCTTCTTTGCAAAAGTCCTGGGCTATGAAATATGAAAGTATTTAATCTAATACTCCATTAGGACTTACTTTTGAGTAGACATGGTTGGGATTATATGGGGTGTATTTTTACACCTCTGTGTGTGTGTGTGTGTGTGTGTGTGTGTGTCCTTTCCAACAACCCTGTGAGGTAGGGTTGGTGATTGGAAACCAAGGCAGCTCACAATAAGAAATAAATCACTTTAAAAACCAATAACCATAAAGAAGTATAAACAGTTGCAAAACAGCTTACAGTGGCATGATTCTGAATTTTGGGTTGGGTGAATGAAGTTTATTTATTTTTATTTATTTATTTATTTATTATTTGATTTATATCCCACCCTTCCTCCCAGTAGGAGCTCAGGGCAGCAAACAAAAGCACTAAAAACACTTTAAAAATCATTAAAAAAGACTTTAAAATATATTAAAAGAAAACATCTTTAAACACATTTTTAAAAGTTTTAAAAACATTTTAAGAGTATGTATGATTTTTTATGAAGGCTTTCATGGAACAATCCTATATGTGTCTATACAGTCCTATAGAGATCAATAGGACTTACTCATAGATAAATCTGTGAAAGTGCAGACCTAAATATATTGAATATTTATATATGAAAATATTTTGAGGAGGAGGGGGCTGCAACAAAAACAAGCTGCTTAAAAGAGTATGAACTGAAACTATTCTTCCAACATGGTACACCTGATTCTTTCTTGAGGACATCATGCGTTTTAATACACAAAACTACACTCAAAATATAAATGTGGGGGAAATTGTTTATTAATTGGGCTTTCCAGCCTGCAGCTCCCACTGTAACATACTCTGTCCCCTGGAAAGCCTTTCCCGATATTTGGGGAAACTCTGCACTGTGGTTTTTATGGTTTTTCAGTGGAAATTTTTGTAGTTCAGTATCTCTTTTTATGATCTATGTCAGTGCTCCCCAACCTTTATGAGTACAGGACCCCCTTTATACACTCAAAAAACATCATGACCCCCTCCCTCCAGGAAGGCAGCTTGGCAGCCAGGAAGAAAGGGGGGGAAAGCAGCCTTTCCTTGCAGCCTTGCTTCTTTTTGCTTCACAAAAAGCCCTCTCGTTCTGAGTAAGGGCGTCAGCAATGGCAGTGTGAGATGGGAGTCAGTGGTAGTAATTCCCTCTTCTTTCTGGTAGCTCCACCCTCAGCCTTCTTTGGTGTCTGCCATATATTTTATAGGCAGATGCCTGCCTTTGGTGTGCCTGAAAGATGCTCTAGCACTTCAGCAAAAGTCCTCCCCTCTCATTTGGAGCAAGGAGGGGGTGTCATCTACAGCAGCAGTGGAGGGCAGACAGCGTCCGGGGAGTGAAGACTTAAAAAAAAAAATCTTTACTGTTCGCGGCCCCCTCTGGATTACTTCACAGCCCCCAAATTGGGAACCACCGATCTATGTCCTAATGTTTAGCTTTTGGATAGCACTTTAAATGCAGGGTGGGCAGAAAGTAGATCAAAATGTATTGGTGTATCTCAGGATGACTTGCAGAAGATCAGTGAGGATTTCAGACTCCTGTCTCACAATGAAAACAAGAAAATGACCACTCCACCATTATACTGCTGGAAAAGAAGAAAGTGGGGGGTAATCAGGAGTGGATTTTTGTGTGGAAATACTGTGAGCTCAGTTCAATTTTGGAACTCAAAACAAATTCCCGGGCTAAGAATTATTTAACTTTAAGTGCATATATTTTGTGGCTTGCTCTGGTTGGTGGATCTTGGGTTTTTGTAATAATAATAATAAAAAAAATCAATATCAAAAACCTGAAGTCTAACCATCCTGATCTATAGTATTTGCCACCCTGGGCTCCTGCTGGGAGGAAGGGCAGGATATAAATCAAATAATAAATAAATAAAATATTACAATCCTACAAGGCAGGTTTGTGTTACCATAAAACCATGTGATGCAGCTATGTCTGACAGCAGTTTCTAATGGAGGCAGCCATTATCATGCGTTTGACCATCAGGTGTGTGTAATTTTGATGCATGACGCTTGACATAGACGGTAAGAGCTGCAGAGATGAGCAAATCCACAATTTTTTTCTTCTCAATTTCTGGATACACAGTAGAAAGGTGACATTGCTTTTTTGAGAATGCCTTCTTTGGCAATGTTTTGAAGAGTCTTACCTCTGCTATTGTAGTTGCATTCTTGCAAGCACTCTTGAACCATGCTACAAGAACTCTGCAAGGTAGTCCTGCGCCCATACAAATGATTTAGTGCAGGGATGGCCAGAAGATAGACTGTAATCTGTTGGTAGATCCCTGGGAGATTTGTAGTCAATTGGCAAGCACTTCTAGCTTCCAGTTGTTTAACAAGAGCAACAAAAGGACACACGCCCATTTGGAAATTTGACATCTGAAATTAAGAATACTTGTGGAAAGTAGGAACAGATCTATGTGTGGACACACTGTGAGCTCATCTCAGTTCTGATAACCCTGTGCTCAGCAACTTCTCAGAGACGCCATGTTCTTTCATTCTAGACATATGTCTTTTGCAGCTGGCTGTAGTTGGTGGGTCTTGAGGTTCTAGTAAAACACAGGGTAGATCCCAGACTCTGCAGCAGTAGTGCTCTCTCAGTAATGGCAGCATTGCCACTCACTGAATGGGGATGGGGCAAGGTGCCTGCAAGTTCAGGGCTGGTGGCAGCACCATCCTGCATCAGGTGGGCACACACCTGCAGGCTTGTGCTGTATTCCCTCAAAGTACCCCCAACCTTGCCATCTCTGTGCCACTGCCATTCTCCCCCCCCCCATGTATCACTGCTGACCTATGTCATCAAATTATTGGAAGAGCCTTGGCCATATTTCTCTTTCTTGACCTATAGGAGGAAATAGAAAGCACACAACAGAATTTACCTTACCACTGATTTCAATAGGTTTTAAAAGACCAAGGAAGAGAAGTATAGTGCGTAATTTATATTGGATTTATAGAGGTACTATAGTGTACAAGTTCTGCAAAAGCCAGTGTGGTGTAGTGATAAGAGTACTGGGCTAGGGCCTGGGAGACCTGGATTCAAACCCTCATTCAGCCATGAAACTCACTGGGTGACTTCTGGGCTAGTCATCTTCTCAGCCTAAACTACCTCATTGGGCTATTTTGAGGATATAATGGGGAGGTGCAGGACTACGTATGCCACATTGAGCTCTTTGCAAGAATGTTGAGACATAAAGGAAATAAGGCATTAAATAAGATTAAGACTACAATCCTATCCACAATTACTTGAGAGTAAGCTCCACTGAACTCTGAAAGTTACTTTTGATAAACATACTTTGGATTATGTTGTTAAGATACAAGGGATAACTATTACCCAACGTTTCTATTATTTATTAATAACTATCATTTCTGTGCAATGCATTACCTAGCCATTAAGTTATTTTATTATTGCAGTTATGACTGCAGCTATTATTCATTACAGGCTACGGGGTTTGGAGCAAGTTTAAAGCAGACTTTTTGGAATCTATTTGTGCCACTATCCTGAAGAGTAGGTGTACTACTCATAACAAGAAACAATAAGAGTCACATGATGATACATTTAACATTTAACAGACAATATAAATTTTGAAATATTTATTGATAAATCACCTAGTATTTAAAAGAAATAATTTAATTTAGAAGTTAAAGGCTGTAATTCTATGTTCACTTTCATTTCAGGAGTAAGCCACAATAAACTCAGTGGAACTTACTTCTGAATAAACATGGTTAGGACTGCACTGTAACTTCAGATTCCTAAGCCTTTCTCCCCATCCCCTTTACTAGATTACTGGTACATTCTTCCACCTTCTCTCAAGATAGCAATTTTCACTTGCCTGAGCCCACAGGGGCCACACAAGTTCTGCTTCAGAGTCTTAGGGTCCCCCCGCCTTTTCTCTCTACATTACCTGTTGTTCTTTCACCTCTTCCTACATTTCCCTCAAAGTGATGCTGCAATCCCATCCCAACCCCACTTACCTGGGAGTAAGTTCCACTGAGCTAGTGGGACTCACTTCTGAGTAAACATGGCTAGGACTGTACTGTGAGCAGACACATAGGCAAACTCCCCTCCTTTTCTCTGCCCCCCTCAACTGTTTCTTCTAAGGGGCTGGAATCCTAATCCTTCTTCCCTGGGACTAAGTCCCACCAAACTGAATGGGATTTATTTTAGACTAGGCTTGGGGTTAGGATTGTACTATGAATGGAATCAAACTTAATTTTGTAAAAATTAAAAATTATGTAAACAGTCCTTGCCTAGCTCTAGCTTCTGTGACAGAACTCATGCTTTTTAAGGCAATCCTAACTCCACTTACCTGTGACTAAGCCCCATTGAACTAAGTGAGACTTACTTCTGAGTAGACATTTTTAGAATTGCAGTGCGAGCCCTCAGAATCTCTCCTCTTCTCTCTCTTCACTAACTTTTTGATTACTGCTTCCTTCTGCCCTCCTCTCAAAATAGCTGTTTTCACTTGTCTGAGCCCACAAGAGGTTTTAACTCCATTTAAATTTGTAAAACAAACTTTTTTAAAAAATCAACAATTTAAACAGTTCACCCCTAGCTCTAGTTTGCTGACAAGACTCTCTCGCATTTTTAGGCACTCCATTTACCTGGGAGTAAGCCCCACTGAACTCAGTGGGATTTACTTCTGAGTAGACATTTTTCCTCCTTCCTTCCCTCAAGCTCATTGCTGGTGCACAGAAGCTCCACTCCACTTACCTGGGAGTAAGCCCCATTGAACTCAGTGGGATTTACTTCTGAGTAGACATTTTTAAAATTCAAATGTGAATTCTCCAAAGCTTTCCCTCTCCCCCCCCTTTTCTCCTTCCTTCCCTCAAACTCAATCATTGCCAGCACACAGAAGCACTGAACTGAATGGGACTTACTTCTGAGTAGACTTTTTAAAAATTGCAGTGAGTCCTTCAAAGCTCTCCCTCGTTTTTTGCCTCTTTCCTTCCCTCAAGCTCATTCATTGCTTCATGCTGGTCTCCTTTCCCTCTTTCTTGCCCTTGCCTCCATTTTAGCCTTATTCCTCTTTCCCACTCCATGGCTCCAGCATCTGACATTTCCTTGAGCTCATTGCTGATGGGCACCAGCAGCTCCTGCTGCTAAAACAAAGCCTCAGGCTGTCCCCAGGGAGAAAAACTAATTGCTCATGATCAGCTCCACATGGACAGCATGCAGGGAGAATCAACACGTGAACAAAAGATGTCTTTTTTCAAGGTACCGGTACACATGGTGATTTTTCAAATCACCACATGTAGACTCTTTCTCAAGAGCAGCTGTATCCAGGTACAGGGGGCTTCTACCTGGGTACAGAGGAACATATGAATACACCCTAAAATAACGCTTATTAAGGGACTAAGCCCCATAGAACTCAACAGGACTCATTTCTGAGTAGATATGGTTAGGATTGTGCTGTTGGTAAGACTTGACTAGGGATCCTTTGCAAATCCATCCATATCAAAGCAGGGTTCACAGACCCCCTGCCTGCCTTTTAACACGGCTGCTCCAAAGTTCTTTATTGATGTGACCCTTCAACACAGAGAGAGGTTCGACAAATGAATAAGAGGCAAGAAGGTTCTCTACTCTTTCCAGCCTACTCTGTGGGCTGTTATAAACTCACTTTGACAGCCAACCCAATTCCAGTGAGTAATAATTGATAGAGAGAGAAAAAACATGGTTTGGTCTACCTTCACAGGCAGTATCTAGGGATCAACAGCAATTGAAGCCACACTTCCCAGTATGTGAATTCTCTTTTACCACTATTGGATAAGAAAAAAATGTCATGAAACCAACAAGGTGCTTCACCACTGTTGCGGCTTCTATGGATGTAAGGATTCCTAACAAAAACTAAAAATATCCTTGCAGCAAGTTAGCCAAGGTCACAGAAATCCTCATGCACCATAGCCTGACCCAGAGGCTGAAGTTAGTGCAGAATGCTACAGCATGATTGCTCACATGAGTGAGACCCTATCAGCACATAATACCTCTGCTCTGAAATTTGCACTGGTTGCCAATTTGCTACTAGGCCAAGTTCAAGGTGTGCTTTCCATGTTATGGGTTCCACATAGTACTTGTTTTGCTCCTGTAAGAAATCGACACTTTAGTGTGGCAGTACTGACTCTTTGGAACTCCCTGCCTATTAACATTAGGCAGGTGCCTTCATTGTACTTATTTTGGCACCTGCTAAAAACATATTTGTTTAGGCAAGCCTACCCAGACATGTAGAAACTATTATGTTTTTATCTGTTTTTAACTCATTGTTGGTTTTATTATTTTGAATCTTTTTAAATACCTGTCTTTAACTGTTTTTGCCAATAATTTTATTGTTTTAATTTCTTCTATAAACTGCTTTGAGATTTTTTTTACAATAAAGCAGTATATAAATGTTGTCAATGAAATACATAAATAAATTTCAGAATCACTGTGGCCCTTGGGTCTCTTTCCTCTTTTATACCGACTCAGGCCATGTGGTACCATCTAGCTCAGTTCTGATGACATGGACTAGCATGGGCTCTCCAGGATGCCAGGCAATAGTCTCTTCCGGAGATTGAATTTTGGACCTTCACATGGAAAGCATGTGTCCTACCACTGAGCTACAGCCCTGTTTAAAAAAGTATCTTTTAAAATTGTTCTTTTCAATTCACTAATGAATGCACAGCATACTAGGGCAGATCCACACCATGAATTTAAAGCACATTCAACATACATTTGAAGCACTTGAACCCCACCACAGAATCATGGGAACTGTAGTTTGTTCAGGGTGGTGGAAACTATAACTGTAATGGGGAAACTACACTTATTTATTTATTTATGTTTTGCAAATAATCAGGATTAATGAACTTTAATTTGATACCTAAGGCACCACAGGGAGAGTAGCATTGAAACTACACACCCATCTTGCCTCATGGCAAGCCATGCTTCTGCCTCCAGGCTTCTCTGGTCTGATGGAAAGGCAGAAAAGGGTGGCAGCCTGCTGCTGAAGGAAGCAAGGAGAAGTTGCCCTAACCTCTGAGGAGTCTGGGACCCCAGGACTGTTACATTCATTAAATTTTGAGATGCAGTTGCAGAATTTGCTCTGCAGTGTACAGTTTTTGTTTCAATATTTGTGCTGAAACCCATTTTTCTTATTATGCTTTATAACTGTTAGCAGTCAAACAGCATTCCCAGAATAATTTCCTAGAACACGATACAAAAGGTTTTTACAACTAACTGTAAACATATAATTTAAAGAAGCTATTTATTTTAAAATACCAATAATTCATGTAGTCCCCTTTACTCTGAGACATTTCATAAGTTATGCATCTTTACTCCTAAAATGTTTGCTTTAATTCTGCATGACTATTTAGTAAGTATGTATAGTATTGCAGTCCTAGAAATTATCTTTATATTCACATTCAAAGTAGCACAGAGGTTTGCAAACTCACTGTGAACCTCTCTAAATCGATATTAAAATATGGTGAGGCTCCCCACATAAAATTAATAAACAAGAATGAATATATTTATATTTCAAAAAAGGAGAAAAGGTAGATAAACTATTTTCACCCCTTCCTCAAGCAAAAATAAGACATAGTGAAGCACACATTTTTCATAACTAAGGCTGCAAACCTAACTCACCTACCTGGGGGTAAGCTCCACTGAATTGAACAGGATTTACTACTCAATAGATATGGCTAGGATTGTACTGTAAATGCATGATAACATTATTATTCTTCACCCTACTCTCTGAGCAGTGGATATTCTAGGGTAGGATTACAGAGCAACCCTATTCATGTCTGCTTAGAAGTGAGTGAGTTCAATGGAACTTACTCCCAAGTAAGTGAATAAATGTTTTTACAAATATAAAAGCACAGCATATTGGAGATATATGTCTTCCTTCAGCAAGCAACACAACAGCTAATCCTGCATCAGGTTCCCAAAGACAGCAAGGATGTTTCAGTGCCAGCAAACTCACAGCCTTATCTCCCTAATTTAAACTGCAAAGTGGATATAAAGTATTCTTGCCCCCCTTCCACTGGCTTAAGCTTGTGTCCCTGGATTTTTACACTCTAGCCCAGCTATTTCCATCATACAGTTGACCTTACATATCAGCTATGTACTGTTCTGAAAACATTGGCTGAACATTCGTAATTGCCAAAGACAACAGCTAGCAACGTGCAGCAAACTTACCAGTCCCTAGGCAACAATATCATAGGAAGCAGAGGACTGTACATCTAGACATACCTGCCAGAACTCACTCTCCTGACCAATAGATATATATTAAATAATCTGCATCAAGGAATTATGTAAAATAAATATGCCCTATTAATGGAATTTGTATCTTAAAGTGTATATGTTTTTGTCACTTCTGAAATCAGTTAATTTTGTTCCAGTGCATTTTCATCTTTGGTATAGACTTGGGCCATGGATTTAATAAGCACAGGCAAGGAAAGCCATAATCAGAGCAATTAGGTTTAAATAAAAAAAGATGTTTTATGTTTCCATAGGGAAAGAAATTGGTATTTTATTTCATATAGGGAAGCCTAACATGGATACTAACTGTATACCTCTTTATGAAACACAGTTAAAGTATCAGTACTCTGGATGCTCCCAGCAAGGAAGCTCTTTTATCATTCAGTAATGTCTTTTCTCTTATACATTGCCTTTGTGGGCCTCTGTTTCTTATTCTGCAGACTAAAGCAAGAAAGAAAAAGCATGACTGTCTGAGGAACAATCATTAGTCACAATGTAATGAGAAATATCTTGAGAGAGCTATAGGAAGAAAAAATACAAGATAGTACTAAAAATCTATTCATTGAACAAGCACTTTGTACTCTGCAGAGCACTGCCACAGCATGTAAGAAAAATAGAGACGACGTATTCTTCTTCAGCAGTGCTCTGTCACAAAGGCAGGCAACAGGGAAGAATATAGGAACTATAATACTTCACAGCTGAAAACATTAAGCAGCTTGATCTTAAGCTTGGCTTATTATGTATCATATCAATTGGAAACATTGGGTTGATATGTGGCATATCAGTTGAAACAACCTTACTGGTGACCGGACCAACCCATTACCACAAAAGTTACACCAATGTCATAGGGTCACTGTGCCACATTAGTAGGCAATTAGTTGAATGCAAAAGATCAGTAAGAGCTATAATTTACAAAGCTCACAATTTTGTTTAAGCAAATAAACAAAAGTGTATATTAATGAGTTAGAATCTTAGCAATCTACCTTCCTACTTACCTGACACTATGGACTTCAGCACTAATTTCAGGTGCACAACACAACCTCTACTGAGGTTCTAATAATACATGTGAACTTTTAACATTGACTTTTTCTGAATCACAGCAGTATAGACCTACTGAAAATCTGCTGAGTGATGATGAATTACCATGTGCATGGACCACACCAAAGCTCATTTTTCCCTATGCAAATAAGTCCTCACCACAGAATTCAATGGTTGTACAAAATGCCTATTTCAGTAACACACATTACAAAGCTATACTACTGAAAAGCAGCTGCTTCAGGGGAGTACAGGATCCCTATGACTTATATTGATAGAATTTATTTTATTTTATTTATTATTTGATTTATATCCCTCCCTTCCTCCCAGCAGGAGCCCAGGGCATTTGACAATTCACGGGTGAATATAGGGACAGCTTTTGTAAAACATCAATTTTTATAACATGGATCACTCCCTTTCCTCTCCCTGACTCCTCACTATTGCACAATGCTGAAAGTGCTACTCCATATTCTGTATGCTTTCGTTTACTTTTCAATAGCATCCCTTCCACCAAATTAAAAGCCAGAAGATAACATGCTGATTTTGTTAAAGATATACTAGAAAAACATAACTGCCCAATAGTATATTTTAGGAGTTTAAAATATATCACAGCATTTACAATGTGTGAAATGGCAGGCTGGGTACTGCATGGTGCCTTAGCGTCCATGTCTGTGCAGTGCAATGCATAAGCACTTGAAATAAGAAGCATTTAGTCCTTTTCCCAGGATTTAACTTCAAGAAATTTTAAAGGAGGGAGATGAACCCTGAAGAACGGCAACTCTCACTAAACAACATAAACTGAAAATGTTAACAAGACATCCTCAGAAGGCAAAAGTTGTGTCAATATAGAAACAGTGAATATCCAAGAATTGGACACTTTCTTTAATTTATTTATTAAACTTATATCCCGCCGTTCCTCCCAAAGGAGCCCAGGACAGCAAACAGCAAGCAATTAACACAATAAACACATATTTAAACATCTTAGAAATAATGCCAATACAGATGTAGACTGAGAAAGAATTCTACTTTAAAGGCTTGTCGGAAGGTCTTCAGTAGGCACCAGAAAGACAACAGAGATTATGCCTGTCTAATATTTAATGGGAGAGAATTCTAAAGGGTAGATGCCACCACACTAAAGGCCTGATTCCTATATCATATGAACAGATTCCTGATAAGATGATACCTGCAGGAGGCTCTCATCTGCAGAGCACAGTGATGGATTGGGTATATTGATCAGTCTAACCATATGGCCTAACATGCTGACCTCTGCTACTCAGTGGCTAGGGCAGGAGTGATGCCCTCTTCAGCCATAACACTCCCATCTCCTGACTGGAGACACATGGGTCTGAAAGAACAGTGGCAAGCAACTTGTTGAGGAACATGGACTAGTGCCCTGGCTCAAAGTCCCCCTCTCCCCCCCACTTTCTCCAAAGGTGGTGACACATAGCAGAGGTAACTTGCAAGTGGGCTGGAGCTATCAGGGATATGTGGATGGCATTCACTTACATTTTTAAATGAATTAGAATGTTGTTTACTTCATACAAAACTGTTTTAGCTATAGAATAGAGAGTTATACTACAACTCTGCAAGGAAAAAGGTGGTTGAAACAGAAAAACACTATTTTGTGGGGGTTTGGGGATACTGTTGCAAGTACAAAGAGACATTAATAATAATATAGTTTTCAGGCACAAAAGCAATATAACATACACAAACAAGATTAAGTAAATCAATCCTGTTTAAAACTCTAAATTGCATACTCTCATCACTTGTAGCCTGTGTAAGTGAAGCAATCCATTCTGTACATGACATAGAAGAAATACTATTCTAGTGAAACAGTATTACTTGTCTTGATATTCAGCAGCATGAATTGTAGTATAGAGAGTTTCAAATGTAATTTAATATATCTAAGGTTAGAACAAATTACATAAGCCCTTTTGTAGATAGAGGCATTATTCCAACCTCTAATCAGCCTTTCCCAACCAGTGTGCCTCCAGATGTTGTTGGACCACAACTCCCATCAGTCTCAGCCAGCATTGCCAATGGTCAGGAAAGATGAGAATTGTGGTCCAACAACATCTGGAGGCACACTGGTTGAGAAAGGCTGCTCTAAATACATAAAAGTACACAATATAGCAGGGACATGGAGAACCCATCCTCCGGGCCAATCATGGCCTTCCATGGCCATTTTCTCCAGTGACTAGGGATGCCAGCTGATTCATGAGAGGACAATGTTTAAACCTGCCTTGGCTGTGTGATCATGTTTCAAGAAATGAAAAAGATCACACAGCCAAGGCAGCAGGATTTAATCCCCACTCATCATCTGAGCAGAGATTAAAGCCCTGTGCAAAAGAGCCCTTGAAGCAGCTCACACAGATGAGCTACTTCAAAGGGGCTTTTGCAAAAGCTTTAAAACAATTCCTGCACTCAAGCAGAAGCACTAGGGCTGTCTTAAAGCTTTTCCGAAGTTTCCCTGTGCTTTTCTTTTAAGTCTCCTGAGATCAGAGACTTAAAGAAAGAGGAGAAAGAGATTTGCAAAAGCCTCTTCCAAGTTTCCTTGAACATTCCTTTGAAATCTCTGACTTGGAAGAGGCTTTTGCAACTCTCTACCCCTCCCCCTTTAAGTTGGAAACTTAAAAGTGAAGCATAAGGGACATCATGTGATTGACAGGTGAGTGAGTCCACCTGCCAAATTTGGCCCGTGAGGCAGATCATAGAATCATAGAATAGTAGAGTTGGAAGGGGCTATAAGGCCATCACGTCCAACCCCCTGCTCAATTCAGGAATCCAAATCAAAGCATGCCCAACAGATGGCTGTCCAGCTGCCTCTTGAATGCCTCCAGTGTCGGAGAACCCACTACCTCTCTAGGTAATTGATTCCATTGTCGTATGGCTCTAACAGTTAGGAAGTTGTTCCTGGTGTCCAGTAGAAATCTGACTTCCTGCAACTTGAGCTCATTATTCCATGTCCTGAACTCTGGGGTGATCGAGAACGGATCCCGGCGCTCCCCTATGTGACAACCTTTCATGTACTTGAAGACTGCTATCATATCTCCCCTCAATCTTCTCTTCTCAAGGCTAAAGATGACCAGTTCTTTCAGCCTCTCCTCACAGGGCTTTGTTTCCAGTCCCCTGGTCATCCTTGTTGCCCTCCTCTGAACCTGTTCCAGTTTGTCTGCATCCTTCTTGAAATGTGGAGACCAGAACTGGATACAGTATCCAGATGAGGCCTAACCAGTGCTGAACAGAGGGGAACTAATACTTCATATGATTTGGAAACTATACTTCTGTTAACGCAGCCTAAAATAGCATTTGCCTTTTTTGCAGCCACATCACACTGTTGGCTCATATTCAGCTTGTGATCAACAACAATTCCAAGATCCTTCTCACATGTCGTATTGCTGAGCCAAGTATCCTCCATCTTATAACTGTGCATTTGGTTTCTTTTTCCTAAGTGTAGAACTTTCAATTAATTCCTGTTGAATTTCATTCTGTTGTTTTCAGCCCAATGCTCCAGCCTATTAAGGTCCCTCTGAATTTTGTTTCTGTCTTCCATGGTATTAGCTATGCCCCCCAATTTTGTATCATCTGCAAATTTGATAAGCATGCTCTGTACTTCCTCATCCAAGTCATTAATAAAAATGTTGAAGAGCACTGGGCCCAGACCGAGCCCTATGGTACCCCACTCATTACTACCACCCAGTTTGAGAAGCAACCATAGATAAGCACTCTTTGAGTACAATTTTGGAGCCAACTGTGGATTCACCTGATAGTTGTTCCATCCAGGCCACATTTAGCTAGCTTGCTAATCAGAATATCATGGGACACTTTGTCAAAAGCTTTGCTGAAGTCAAGATATATTGTGTCCACAGCATTCCCACAGTCTACAAAGGAGGTTACCTGGTCAAAAAATGAGATAAGATTAGTTTGGCTCCTAGTAATCACTGCATTGTTTTCAAGGTGCTTTATAATCTGCTTTATAATCTGCTCCAGAGTTTTCCCAGGGATTGATGTTAGGCTGACTGGTCTGTAGTTCCACGGTTCCTCCTTTTTGCCCTTTTTGAAGATAGGGACAACATTAGCTCTCCTCCAGTCATCCGGCACTTCACCAGTCCTCCATGATTTCGCAATGATAATAGACAGCGGTTCTGAGAGTTCTTCAGCCAGTTCCTTCAATACTCTAGGATGCAGTTTATCAGGCCCTACCGATTTAAACTCGTTCAAAGTGATAAGGTATTCCTTGACTGTTTGTCTATCAATCTCAGGCTCCAATCCTGCCTCTTCCACTTCATGTTTCCTGGGAGGGGCACAGACCCTTTTTGGGGACAAGACTGAGCCAAGGTAGGAATTGAGCACTTCTGCCTTCTCTTTGTCATCTGTTATCATTTTGCCATCCTCACTGAGTAGCTGTGCCACCATTTCTTTTCTCTGTCTTTTACTATGGACATACCTGAAGAAAGCTTTTTTGTTGCTTTTAGCATCCCTCACTAACCTCAGCTCGTTCTCAGCTTTCGCCTTCCTGACACCATCCCTGCAATTCCGTGATACCTGCCTGTACTCTTCCTTTGTGGCCTGGTCTTCTTTCCACTTCCTGTATGTGTCCTTTTTTTGTTTTCAGGTCCTCTCTAAGCTTTTTGTGAAGCCACATTGGCTTCTTCTGCTGTTTCCCCCCTTTTTTCCTTGTTGGAATTGCTTGCCATTGCACTTTTAGAATTTCCTTTTTTAGAAACTCCCACCCATCTTCGACTCCTTTTCTCATTAGGGTCGTTTGCCATGGAACTGTACTTACAATTGTTCTGAGTTTATTAAAATCAGCTTTCCTGAAGTCCAGGGTGTGTGTATGGCTACTCTCAGCTTTTACTTTTGTTAAAATCAAGAATTCAAGTATGGTGTGGTCACTTTCCCCCAGAGTTCCCGTAACTGCCACTTCATCCACCAAAGCATCTCTATTGGTTAGAATCAAGTGCAGGATAGCTGATGCTCTGGTTGCTTCCTCCACTTTCTGTAGGAGGAAGTTATCTCCAACACAAGTCAGAAATCTCTTAGAGGGGCCGTGTTTGGCAGAATTTGTCTCCCAACAGATATTGGGATAACTGAAATCCCCCATTACTACTACATCATGCCTCCTCGAAACATTGGCAATTTGCTTTTCAAAAGTTACATTCTCGTCTTCTCCTTGATTGGGTGGTCGGTAATAGACTCCAAGCATAAGGATCTGGCCCATGGAGCAAAAGGTTTCTCCACCCCATAGGAGCTGGACAAAATGGCTTCAGTCTTGGGCTTGTGTGTTTTCCCCTCTTCAGTCGTAGCTATGAAGAGGAGATCAGAAACTTCCACTTCTGGTTTAGATTAACAGCAGTTTAGTATGTTGTCCAAACATTAAACTGTAGTTAATTTTAACAATGGTTAGCTGAAATAAGCCAGCTTCATAAACTATGGTTTGAAGTTGGCTTGTTTCAACTAACCTTAGTTAAGATTAGCCATAGATTGTCTGGGTTCGGACAACATGGCAAGCTTCAGTTAATCTTAAAGCAAAAAGGTCTGATTTTATTACAGCTGTAGGATCCTTCTGAGACCCTGATCCATTTTGCACTCTGTGGCATCTTTAAGATGAGCATCTGAGTCTTTTGGGTTCAAAGATGGATTCAGCAAATTCACAATGGGAGAGTCTATCAGCGGGACTTTCAGCTGGTCCATGATGTGTTGCTCCAACGTATAATATTTGTTGGCTATCGAGACCAACTTCTTGAATTGCAATGGGATGTCAAAGTCTGACTTGATTACTCTGGGAAGTAGAGAAGGAAGTTTCAGGACTCTAGACTAGGGTTTCGGATCTGGACACACTGCTGAAACCCTAGATGTCAAGGGGGCAGGAGGATCCTCTGTAGAAGTTAGAGTCAGGGCTTCTATCGCCTTGCACAGGATGGGGAGGAAATGTGGTTCCTGAAATATACTAGTGGTTGCAATCTCTTCAGATTCCGAATCCCCACTCCATTCTTCTTTGTCCAGGATCACTAAATCATTGTCTGGGTTAAGAGGTGCTTCTTCCGGATGCCTGCCCTGGGCTGTGGGATATAGATCCGGAGATGTGTGGTTCAATGGTGGACACACATTCATAGCTGAGCAGCCTGTAGTGAGGCCCTGCATTGCCTGCACTCTAGGTGGTGCCTGAGTGGGTGAGTGAGCTGACAGTTCCTGTGGTAGGACACACGCAGGGACAGATGATATCGATAGATCTCTAGCTAGATCAATTAAGAGAGAATCTCTGAGTTGTTCCTTCAACTGTTGAAGCAAATGAACTGAGAGTTGTAACTGAATAGGCTGAGCTTGAGAGTCAGATTGACTGGAGCCTTTGCCCCCCCCACCTCTTGGGTTTGTTGAAGAAGGACTGGCTCTTCCAAAAAACCTGTAAAGGGCTCAGAGGAGGAGCTGGTAGAAAAAATGGAGCCGAAAGAAGGGTGAGGCTGATTGCCTTCTTCATCAGATAGGGATTTTTGGTCCCTCTGTGTTCTGCAGATGGCACTGTGGGAGGCATTCCCCTCTGATCCTGCCTGTTGATCAGGGCCTAGCCTGTCTCTTCCAGTCATTCTGCTGGAAACAAGCACCCTGCCTTCCAGAGCCACCCTGCCTGCTATAACCTGTGCCTCAGCCACCTTGTGCCTGACGGTAGAGGGGTGGGCCATCACTGTCCCTGACTGTGCCACTGAAGGATGTGAAGGGCCTGAGACCTGACATGGTAAAGGCTCCAACACTGTGTCTGATGAGGTGAGCGGTTTCATCCTCTTTGAGGGGTTTTCCATTTTGCAGGTTGCTTTTCCAATGGGAGTAACGTGCTGCGGGGCTTACGGGAGCAAAAAGGCCTCAGGCGTTGCTTCTGGTGAAGACATGAGGGGCAGTGACCACCTCCACAGTAGGCAAATATTGCTGTGGCCCTCCAAGATGGGTGGTAGAGTGCTGGCTTGGTGAGGAAGGCCAAATGCCGTCCCCACGGTTGGCAGCTACCCGCCTCAGTGCTGGGTTGCTGGCAGGGCGGGCAAGGCTAATGGCCACTGAGAGACCGTTGGCGGCTGCTTGTGGTGTCATCCCTCACTGGGCACACAGGAAAAGGCCAGCCACAGGAGGGAGCCTGTGAAGCCGCAGCACGGTCAGGGCGCTGCCGCCACCTGCAGCAAGGTTGCCCTGATCAAAAAGATGACTGTCACTGAGTCTTCCAAAGGGTTGGAGAGGTTGTGAGTCTGGCAGGGGGGGTGGGCCAGAAGAGGCCATAAAAAACTGCAGGTGTTAAAGTGGGGGTGGCGGCTCCATGCTGCGGAACTCAGGGGTAAAAAATTAAAAACCTCTTTTTAAAAAAAACTGGGAAGGAAAGAACATTCAACAATAAAACAGTTAACAAGGAACACTAATAAGGAGGGTAACACAGACACAAGAAAAAACAATACAGGCCTGAACCCAAGAAGCAGAGAGGACTCAACCGTGCTTGGTGAAGGCAAACCAGAACTGAGGCAAGAACAGGAACAGACCAGGAAGGATCTGCAAAAATTCAACAGTGCTCTTTTACCTTCAACCACTAGGTGGAGCTAGCTACCTCACCAGATATCATCTTTTACATGCACAGGAGAATGATTATGGTGTCTGCAGGAGTGCCAGCCAGAAATTTCCGCACAGCCATCCGAAAACCAAAATGAATCTATCAGGAGCTAGGAGCAGACCAAATTGGTCCGCATCACTGCAGAGCATAGCAAACAGCAAGAGTGTCCTAAACCATACCATGTATTATTTTTGTCCATGACAAGAGCAGAATTAAAATCTCCCAGATCATCCTTGAACAGGTCCAGAAGATCAATTGAGCACATGGCCTGTGACAGGTGGAGAGCTCAAAACAGTTTGGGATAGCTCCATGACTATACCGGTGGCCATGAAGTACCAAACAACTCCCATCAGAAGAACCTCAGCATGCATGGTAAAGTTCACTGTGACCAGATCCTGGGGGGTCCTTAACATCAAGTCCAAGACCACCACTGTTATTTCAGGTAGGAATACTGTTTGGCAATGGAACAACCTAATCTACCCTGAGAGCCAACACCAGGTACAGGCCCTCACAACTGGTAATTGTCATACTGGTAAACTGGCAAGGCAGATTGTGACACAATCTCCCGCCTGTGCTACTTTTAAACCATATGGTACAACTGGTGCTGAATTGAAAACCCAGATGGGCACAGTGGAGCAGTCTCTTTAACACAGACTTGGGTAGTGCCCTCATTCAGGATTAGATCCCGGATGGCACTTGTTTTTGGAATTCAGCAACAGTATCATCAGACCCAGTAACACATTTATGCCAGAAAGAGGCCATCAATCCAAGTCAATGAATAAAAACACTGGTTGTGGCCCTATGAAGGAAGGTAATCTGAAGGATATCCAGTGACATCGTAATACCATTTAACTCATTAATTCATAATCCTTATTCCTCATATTCAATAAGTTATTCACTTAAATCACTGATTGATTGTATTAATGAAATTACCATGGGCAAAACTAAGAGCTCGCATATAGTAATGTTGAAAATGGAAATGGACTGCCTTCAAGTTGATCCCGACTTACGGTGACCCTATGAATAGGGTTTTCATGTTAGAGGTGCATTTTAAAGCAGCCAAATAATAAACCTTAAACTGTCTCTAAGACACAATATTTATACAGCACTTTTGACAGTGCCTTGCATATTATCTTTTTGTAATCCTTATGACAACCCTATAAGATAGGTCAGCATTATCACCCCAGTATTGCAGATGAGTGACTGGAGCTGTGAGAGAGTAGCCTGCCTATGACTATCTAACGAGTTCACAGCAGAGAAGAGGCTGGGGACTTTCAGATTCATACTTCGATCGTTTAGCTATTATACTACATGTTTAATGTATGGCGGCTGCTGCTTCCTTCCATTTGGAGGGGGCATGAAATATGGAGGCATGCTTGATACGGGTGATGTGAACATTTGAAGAGCAGGGCAGAGAATAAGATCTTAGAAAATCCTCATCTCCAGAAAAAAAATGATGCAAGTTAACTAACATGCATTTTGGGAGCAATAAACGCAGGTCAGACCAGCTGAAAAATATGCACTATTCAGGCTGAAAGAGGAATTTGAAAATTAGGTGATAAATGAAACCTCAAGTATTTAAATATGTGAAGTTCAAGATGATGAGAACAATCTGGTCACATCTTGAAATGGCACTAGGAACCAGTTTCTCAGATTTTTATGATAACTTTATCAAGAATATTCATCCTTTTTCTATGGAGGTAAGAAGAAATGTTTCTTGGAATCTTGAGACAAAAAGAAGAGGCAAGCTCTGGTGCCGAGTAAAATTTATTGTAGTGCTGTACGCATTTCGGAAATACTTTCCTTCCTCAGGAGCCGTGGAGCTATATCTCCTTAACTCTGTCAAAGCAATGCAAATTCTTTGTCTTAGAATCTTGAAAAGAAAAAGATGAGAAATCATTACATCTAGACATATTCCCTGTTCTATAAAATCAAAGCTACGTGTCCATAATGTTATTTTATATAGAGCAACCTTTGAAGTTCATTCAGAGACTGCAGCTTATACAGAATGATGAGAGGGATGTACTATTGGGAAAATATTGCACCAGTGTTCCAGAGTCTACTCGAAATGTGGTGGCCTAGCTTGAGCGCAGTCATCAGCCAGTTCTTGAAGATCTGCATGGTCTACCAATATGGTTCCAGTCTGAGTTCAAGGTTTTCCAGATGACTAATAAGCCTGGAATGACTTGGGACCTGAATACTTGAAAGACCATCTCTCTCAGTATGCCTAGGAGCTAAAATCAACTAGGAAAGCCTTTCTCAGCACCATGCCATTAGGAAGTATACATCATGGAGTGATCCTTCTCCATGGTAGAACAGTGGCTTTGGAATTCCCTACCCCAAAATTTGACAGGTCTCTACACCGGTCATTTAGATGCCACCTTAAAACCTGGTAGTTTATGCAGGCTTTTGATGATTGATATGAAACTTTAGCTGAGAGATGTGCAATATACTGTATGTTTTGCATCATTGTGATTTTTATTATGTTGTTATGGTTGTTTTATTGAACAATTGTTATCCACCTTAAGATCTTTGGGTTAATGTGAAATAGTCTCTATTTCAATGCATATTTGATCTGACTTGGCCTATACAGTTTAGGGCTTTATAACTTATAAGTGTTCTGAATTTAATGAATCAGTAAATGAATGAATTAAAGTGTTCTTCAACCTTGGACTTTATGTTTTTGGACCACAACTCCCATCACTTCTTACTATTGGCTAAGCTTGCTGCCTGTAGTTCAATTTCATCTGCAGGCCCAAGGTTGAAGAATACTGAAAAATATCTACTTTTCTTATATTTATTTTAAATTTGTTATGTGAGCTTTCAATATAGTGCTGATTCTTGAGCTGATTCTTGTGTCCCAGTTTAAAACAATTCACAATTATTTACACCTACTGCATATCTCCCCTTGCCTAATTCCCTTCTAAGCGGGAACACTAAACATTGTAATTTTCCTCATATGGGAAGTGTTCCAAGCCTCTGATAATTTGTGCTATCATTTTCTGTACATTTTTCTAACCACTGGTTTTGCTAGAGACCTGATACTTTCTGTATTATCTTCAATCAACTCCATTTCCATATAATTATGGGACATCTTGCAACTGAAGAAAATAACCCTTTGCAGTCCTAGATATATGTTTACACCTCTGTGATCTGAGGGGGAATGAAAGTCACTGACACAAATATTTCTAGAAACCGTGGTTATGTGACAATCATAAATCAAATGCTTCCGAGTTTTTTGGGGAAACTATTATATTATATGAACTTTGCCTAAACAAAACAGAAATGAAAGTTTCTCATTTTCATTATTGTGGAGAACACCTGAAAGCACTAAACATACTGAAACCAGAAGAGGCTCGCACTAGTCATAAATGGTAGAATTCCACTCAGCCAGGTCCTAGATCATTCTTATGGTCCACATTAAACATTTTTATGCCGCTATACTCTGGCCAGGATCCCAAAACTAGTTCTATACAACCAAGAGGACTATGGACTTATGCAGTGCTCAGAGTAAGAGAAAAAACAAGTGGGATAGTTTCATTTCAAATTAGGCCAGACTCAATAACATCCATTGCAAAGAAGTACAATGGTTTTAGGTCCATCAAAAAAGAAGTGGGAAGGCATCGCACTCTTCTTTGAACACTCAGACATAGCTGGTTGCATTCTGTGTTTGAAATTTTCCTCAGTTTCAAAAGCAGTTTATCATATGGCATGAGAGTACGCTATTGAGGCCGGAGGGAGTGAAGAGTTGTTTAAAAATTACTAGATGAATGCATCCCCCTGTGCATGCACTTGGGTGCATCTTAATAGTGCTTTGCATCATGCTCTATGGTGGGGCAAAAAGCCAAATGAGGTGCTCTACACATGCACAAACCCTTTTTAGCCCTACTTGCATCTGGAGCCCCTCACTCAAACAAAAAATTCACTTCTAGGGTTTGAAAGATCTTCTGGAGTGGTGTGTGATGTGGCATACAATGATAAAATCAGGAAAAATTGGTCACTTCCTCAATATGCACTCCAAATATTTTTCTCTTATTTGGAGGGTGGGGGAAGTTCAACAACAAAAAATTAACTTCTGCATCCAAAAATGTCCTGTCCTGGAGGAAGTGAGCTGAGCAGTGATCCAGAGTAAATAACAAGAGCAAGAGACCAAGAGTCAGTAGAGCCAATTAACAGGTCAAGCACCAGAGTCAGGTTCTTCAGAACCTTGGTCTCAAGGAAGAGATAAGTTCTTACAACAAGAGTTAGATGCTGACTGAGCTTTGATATAGTCCCTTGACCTGACTACCTCTCTGAGGGTCCACCCCATTGCTGAAGAATGGAGATCCTTAAAGGAGCTGCTCTCTGCACGCTGTTCAGCCTGGCACTCCATTGCATCTATGCTGATTCTCATCTGGTATAATGCCTATCGCGATGCACAGACTAGCCATGCACTGATTTGTGATCGTGGTGAGGATACTAGCCCCTTGTGGGGGTCCAGCTCAGGGACAGTAAAAACTGGGGGTCCTGATTTGGAGGACTCTGGTTCAGAAGGTTCCCAGTTGCTGGACACAAGAACAGTTTTGTACCTCTATGGATTGTGTTTCTGGCTCACCTAATTCCACTGGTTGTTATCCCTCCAAGTCAGTGTCAAGTTGCTTCAGTAACTTATCACAACAAGTAGTATAATTATAGGGTATAGTCAGGTTATATAACAATCAATAGGATTGCCCCCATCATGGACTTCATTCCAGAATCCCATCTAATAATACCAGTATGGGGGCATCTCCTCTCCCCAATTGTACAAACTAAGAATATTTATGTGTTCTGCCACCCCCTTGCATTTGCCAGGGCAGGGGCAGATTTTATTTTATGATGAAGCCAGACAAGCAATAAGATTTGACACCAGTGGAGCCAATTAATGTGCCGTTAATTCAGATACCATATTATTAGCATTACATTAAGATCCTTCATAGTAGATAATATTTTATCCATCTCAGATATGGTGGGGAGGGAGCTCCACAGCTTAGGGACTGCAACAGAAAATGCCCTCTCCTGGGCCACCCCCTCCCGAGCTTCCAAGGATAGCAGAACTACCAAAAGGGCCCCTTCTGCTGATCTCAACACCCAAGAGGGTCTGTAGGGAAAGAGCCAGTCTTTAAGACAAGGGACCTACTTTAAAACACTAACATGAGCAGCTTGAACTAGGCCTGGAAATGAACTGGCAACTAATGCAGCTGTTTTAAAATGGGTTATATGAATGCTAAAGGAAACCCCTGCTAGTAATCTGGCTGCTGCATTTTGGACCAGTTGAAGTTTTCAAGTCGACTTCAAGAGTAGCCCTATGTAGAGTGCATTGCAACAATCCAGTCTGGAAGTTACCAGAACATGGAGCTCTGTGGCCAAGTTTTCTCTGTCCACATGGGGTTGAAGCTACAGAACCAGCTGCAGCTGGAAAAAGGCACTCAGCCACTGAGGCCACTTGAACCTCCAGTGATAGTGTTGGATCAAGGAGCCCCCCAGACTGCAGCCCTGCTCCTTCAAGGAAGAAGCAACCCCATCCATCCAGAACAGGCCACCTTCCCACCTCCTGGACATGAGAACTCTGGACACATAACACCTCTGTTGTTCAGGATTTGGTATCATGTCTAATAATGACCCATTAGGTGATGTTACCATATCACAGGATACTCTCCAATTTTTACTAGATGAGTCACGACCTGACCTTATGTGTAGTTACCATCTCCTGTCTGCTTCAGAGGATACATGCCTCATATCCTCTAGTCTTGTGGCAAGTGACCTAATAAAGAAAGGGTGTGTGATTTCCTGTGAGAGAGTTCATAGCTTTATAATCTAAAGCTTTTGTGTACTTCCAGACCCTCAAAAGGGGCTAGAAATGAGGCATTGAAAGAGACATTTGCTGGATTTATACATTATCTAGACAACATAATTCCTTTGACAATACACTATGCATCTCTGGAAAACTTTGTTGTAAATTCCAATTGCAGAAGAAGGTATTCTAGTAGCAAGATTTGGGATTTATTTATTTATTTATTTTTGGTCTACAATTCCAGATACTTGCCTATAATAATCAAAACAATCAATTTAGCTCACTGAAGTAGAACAAATGAAATAGAGGCTATGGTCATTTTTCAAGAGTCCTGCACAATAAATAAAATTATGAATATTTGTATATGTTACAAATCTTATATTCACTTTGCAGTTTATGATCAACTTCAAAGCAGCTAAAACAGTTTATACATAAATCATATCTACAGCTTTTGTGAAGGCCATTAAGCTTCATTAACTCTACTGTAAGTGGTAGGGTATTTTGGCAAAACCATTACTATAGCTGCAGTACAATGACTGATAATCCACAAAACATTCTTCATAACTTAAAAAAATATCCAAAGGTTCTTGACTGAACAGTAATATCATGATAAATAGTATCTATATTCTTCACATTGCAAAAATAAGTACCTATCCATGAAGTATGAAAAGGCTGAATGTGTATAATCTGCATAAGATGTTTGCCCTTGCAAATGAGCCAAGAGTAAACATAATTTTACTGGTGAGCTTATAACAAGGGGGGGGGGGAGAGAGAGAGAGTCTTTTCACTTTGCATTCACTGATGATATGAATTCTTTATCTAACGTTGCAGTCCTAAATATGCTTGCTTGGAAATCAGCGGGACAGCCTAGTATACATATTTAGGATTGAGGTTGGGTAAGTCTTTTGTTTTCTATTATTAGTAATTAGTTCAGACACAGTAGAACTACAGTTAGAAATATTCCTTACACAAGGGGGAAAATAGGCCAATTTTTCACAGAATAAAAGTTTTCACATTTGCAGCCTAGCTGTCTACAATCCTGTAAGCTATGCATCTTGCGATTAGTGGAATGTTGCTTTGACTTCGCCAGAACTGTGAACAAGGAGGCAGATATGAAAGCATGAGAGGCGATTATTTATGCCTAGCTAAAACAGCCATAGAAATATATAGCCAGTGTTTGGGCTTTGTCTTTTGGCTGTACTCTAGCATAATCAGTAAACAAAATCAGTGTTGGGGTATGTAGATAGGGACTGGCATGGTTCTCAAAACATCTCCCCCTGATTTCTATGGGACAAAGTCTGATATTGGGTGAGTGCGACATAGGTAAGAGAAGAAAATTCTGCTCCCTTGTCCCCTATCTCTGCAGCAAGAGGACAACTCTACTCCTTTTACTAGTGCCCTAGACTGCATCCTTGTTTTCACTAGGGCTGTGCGAAATCACAAACCAAATCAGACCAATTTGGACCCATTTGTATTCTGTCCAGATCAGGCTAAAGCAGCTACATATCTCTACAGATCAGATCGTCTTGCCCAGAACTGATTTGTAGAGATTTGTACCAATCTGTAGCTCAAAACAGTCTTTAATGAAGCAATTACAGCACCATATAAGGGGAACACCAGGGTGGGGAGAGAGGGAGGAAGGCTAGAATGTTATCACCCTACAGTGCTTGCAGGGAGTGAAGTCTTAAAATGAAATCTTTTGTAAGTCCTGTCTCTTAGAAAGTGTTGGGGTGGAGGAGGTGGCATTTTTTCAACTTATGTTTGTTTTCTACCCTTTCCCAATCAATCCCAGTCCATTCCTATTTTTTTAAAAAAATGTTAGTTGTCTTTTTAATTTGTTTGATTATCTTATTGCTAAGAATTATGATTAAATCTTGTGGGCCTACTTTGCCCCAGTTTTCTGAAAGATGATGATGATGATGATAATGATGCTAACCACAAACAATAAGAAGCAGCCAGCTTGTGTGGTTACACAATTTTTATTATTATTATTAGCCAGCCAGCCAAACCTTGTAGGCATATTAGCCACCATTCTGAGTTCAGAACAACAACTTCCAATTGATAATCACAGTGAATATTAGTATTACATAATATATTTATATTTTTTCTCACTCATTACTGCTCTTGGCATCTGCCCTTATGTGACAAGAGTCTTTAAAAAAATTATTGGATAAACCAACATTTAAAGGTGGATAGCCCTGCAGAAAACCTTAGAGTTGCCCATCTGAAATTTGGCAGGCATAATCCCGTTTGCAGAGGCTATCTTATTTCCAAATTTCAAAACTCTATGTGAAAAAAAACACAAAATTGTTATGTCCATTTTCATTTTTTTAAAAAAAAATTTTTAAAGGTGGCTAGCATGAAAACACCTGGAGCTACTCACTGAAATTTGGCAGAGTTAATACCCTCTAAAGGGCTACCATGTTCCCAAATTTGGTATAGCACAGTGGGGAGGAGAGCCTGGCTGGGAGTCCAGAGTCTGTGAGTTCAAATCCCTGCTCGTGTCTCCTGGGTGTCAAGGACCAGCTAAAGATCACCCCCACTGTGAATGGCTCAGGGGCTATGTGCCCTGCCACCTGTGCAGCCGTGGGCAAGCTGCATAGTCCCAAGGAGCCCAGTTGCCCCCAGATGGCAGTTGGGACAAGGAAGGGGCTGGCCTGTGCAGCTGTGGCAAGCTGAGCAGGCCCTAGCCAGGTGGGGAGGACTAGCCTCAGAGGGAGGCAATGGTAAACCCCCTCTTAATACTGCTTACCATGAAAGCCCTATTCATAGGGTCACCGTAAGTCGGGATTGACGAAGGCAGTCCATTTTCCATTTCACATGTATATTATCTCCATAGTGCTGCTGACCCTTGCTTGTCTGATGCTACCTACTCGTGTAGTATCGCAAACCTATTTTTTAAAACAAGACCTTAGGAGAAGTTTCCCCCCCTCAAAAAAAAAACCTCACAAGAAGGAACAGGGCAAATACAGGAGCATGAGAACTGGCAAAACTGAGCACCCACAGTCTTTTTATTTAAAAACTTTAAACATAGCTAACATGAAATCTCCACCTGAAATTTGACAGGGTTAATCCCCATTGTAGGGGCTACCATGTCACCAAATTTCATGTCCCTATGTGAAAATCCAAAACTATTATGTCCATTTTTAAAAAATTATACTTTAAAGGTGGCTAGCATGAAAACACCTTGAGCTACCCACCTGACAGGTTTAATCCCCTCTACAGGGGCTACCATGTCCCCAAACTTCATGTCCCTATGTCAGTAAACATTATGGCCATTTTTGTTTTTCAATGAACGTTAATGGGATTTCCAGAGATTTGTAATATCCGAATTGGGACAGATCAGGAGCAAATACTTGCAGACTGAATCAGGTCTGATCTGTATTTTCAAATCAGAGCTATGAATCAGATCAGGGGTTGTATGCATAGCCCAAGTTTTCACCAATATCCTTGGGGTTCAGGGGACCAGGTTCAGAATATTGTCTGGTAGGTCTACTTGGAATAGCCCAGAAGTTGGTGCATCTTCTCCTTGGAGCTATTACTGCTGTGGAACACTGAGTGAGAGCACTCATGGTCCCCAGAGCTATGACAACACCTTACAGGAAGGAGGGTGTAGCACCCATTGAATGGCAGTTGCATGCAGCCTCTGCAAACCTGGACCTGGTCCTTTGAGGGAAAATGATAAACACCCTAATGTTTTGTTTGTTTAACCCACAGGTATCCAATGTAGTGCCCTCCATATATTTTGACTACATCTCCCATCAGCACCAGCCAGCATGGTCAATGGTCAGCAATGATGGGAGTTGTCATCCAAAACATCTGGAGGACAGCACCATGTTGACTATCCCTGCTTTAACCAATCCTGTCATGCTTTCAATTAAACCAGTGCTTACTCATAGTGATTATGCTATGTGCTTTTATTCTCTACCAGCTCAGGATGTGGATTTTACACAATCTGAAGAAAGCTTAGTGCACGTATGGTTCACTGTATGCAAGAATCCTCCTTCAGTATCAACTTTATAGCATGATTATTGGGGTTATACTGCCCACAAGATCCTATCTACCTGCCATCACAAGAACATAGGGTACGATCACCTTGTTGAAATGATTTCAAGAGTTACTTCAAAAGGGGATCCTTTTCTATCTGAATTGGGTGAAAAACAGGTTATAGCAATGCATCATTGCAAAGAATGCTGGAGTAAGCAAATGGGAAAACAGTTGCTTGAAGGAGAAAATTCATGTTCTTTTGCTCCATGAAGTTTTTTCTTTTATTTATTTTTATTATTTATAGAATTTCTATTCTGCCCCTCATCACATTCGAGCCTGAGTTGGGTCACCATAATTTAAAAAAACAATACCAAAACCAACAAAAAAGGAAACACAATTAAAATTCATAGTCACCACCCATCGGTTAAATATTACAAACAAACTGACCAGGTTGCTCTGTGCATAGCATCATCCACATACACCACTGATTCAGAAGTGCTAGCAGAAGAGGAAGGTCTTGAGCTTGCACCGAAGGATAGACAAAGCAGCTGCCGTCCGAAGCTCTGAGTTTTCTATAATCAGAGTACTACTTCTGAGAAGGCTCTCAGGCAAATTGTAGATGTCCCGATCTCCCTCAACAGTGGCACCACCAGAACAGCTTCACCACATGACCTTAAGCCTTGGGCAGGACTATATGGAGAAAGGCTTTCCTTCAAATGCCAAGCTTCAGGTTTTATTCACTATACTTTTTAAGGCTTTATAACTGAAATCTGGATTGGGCCAGGTGATAAATAGGCAGCCAGTGTAGGGCATTAGCCTTGTGCAGATGTGCCCGTTAACACTCTGGCTGCCACATTCTGCATCAGCTACAGTCTTCAGACTGCCTTTAAGCGCAGCCCCACAAAGAGTGAATTGCAGTAATCTATCTGGGAGATTATTAGTGTATGGATCACTGTGGTCAGGCTATTCCTATCCAGGAATGGCTTGAGCTGGTAAACCAGTCAGAGCTGAAAAAAGCACCCTGCACCACTAAAGACAGACACATGGACCTCCAAAGAAGAAGTATCCCCAGATTACACAATCCTGATAGTTTAGAGAGTACAATCCCATTTAGAACAGGCAATATTTCTATTTTCTGGACCAATTACACTACCTCTATCTTGTCACAATTCAGCTTCAGTTTATTGCCCCTCATCCAATCCATTATTGCCTCCAGACCCTAGCTTCATCAGACCCCAGATGGCAAGGATAAATACAGTGGAGTACCATCCACATATCTTGACCCCTACCTTCTAATGACCACTCCTAATGGATTTATATAGAAGTTAAAGAACATGGAGGACAAAATGGAGCCTTGAGGGACACAACAGCAACTGCTATAGTGCTGAACCTCCCAGTGCTATTCTCTAGAACTGACCCTACAGCTTGACATGAAATTACTAAAACACTAGGCCTTCAACTCTCAATCTGCAGACTTGGTCCAGGAGGAAAGTTTGGTTGATGGCATCAAAAGCAACCCCACCATGTCATCCACCAATGCAACTAAAGCCATTTCAGTGCTGAAACCAGTTCTGATGCCAGATTGAAATGGGACAAGATAATTAGCTTCTTCTAAGCACATCTGATAGACCCTCCGTGGCGCAGAGTAGTAAGCGGCGGTAACGCAGCCGAAGCTCTGCTCACGGCCGGAGTTCGATTCCAACAGAAGGAGGAAGTCGAATATCCAGTAAAAGGGGTCGAGGTCCACTCAGCCTTCCATCCACCCGTGGTCAGTAAAATGAGTTCCCGGCATATGCTGGGGGGTAGAGAAAGGCCGGGGAAGGAACTGGCAATCCCACCCCATATATACGGTCTGCCTAGTAAACGTCGCAAGACGTCACCCTAAGAGTCGGAAATGACTCGCACTATAAGTGTGGGGACACCTTTACCTTTAAGCACATCTGAAGATGGACAACCACCTAGTTATTTTTCTTCCTTTGAAATTGTATGCGTGAATGTTTAGCGTTCATGCAAGATGGTATTGGGCCCATATCATTAACAGAATAGCCTTTTTTTCCTTAAAAGGATTACAGTGCCTTTAACAGCTGCATAAAAAGGAGAAATATAACAGCAGATTTCCCCTCCAATGTATCGCCACATAAAAAGGCTGAAGCTATGCCTATTCTAATGTCCATAAACTGTCAGGATTGTTATTAATATTAAATAAATATGAGTACAGAAATCCTTTTTCTGATACATGCCCAATGGTGAAATTGTTTATAACAATGTTATTTTTGTAAATCCCATCTTTCAGGAAACTTAACATTCTTTGATAATTTTGTACTTCTTATTTTACACAACGTAATGTAATTTTATCAAATATAATAAAAATACTTTGTGCGTAAGAAACGCTGAGTGCACTCATAATAATAAATTATCTCTCTGAACAATAAACAAAAAAGTATGGATATGTCAATTTAATTAAGAATTGCTACCAACTGTATTCTGTCCAAACAGAAGAAAATAAATTACATTACTCTAGAGAAACAACTGCTTTCTGAACATGTTGCTTCTACTCTTTTTCGTCCTATTGCTCAGGGAATTTTAACACTATTTAATGTATCTGGTGTCTCAAAGTAAAAGGTGAATTGTCCAAAAGTTACTCTCTAGAGGGGCAAGTCAGTCAGAAGGTGAGGATTTGTGAAGAAAGGGGCCTTATCTACTCCACATTCCAGATGCACCTGCTCTGCTTGCAGGCTCAGCCTAACCCACCTCACAGGGGTGTTGTGAGGATAAAATGGGGAGGGGAGAAGCATGTACACCACCTTGAGCTCCCTGGAGGAAAGGTGGGACATAAATGTAAGAAATAAAATAGTAAAATAAAATATTTAATAAATTATTTATTATTTATGTGTGCTTAGAAGCCTCACAAACAAGTTCTTTAGGTGTCATACAAATTCAGCTATACAAGTTAGACATAACATTGATCTGATATTTGTGTGTGTCATAATCCTGGAGTCCAGCAGTGACCTGAACACCAGATCAGAAGCAACAGGACCACTGATTAAGGAGCTGGAGTCTGAAACCGATACTGGTGGTCAGGACCCCAATGAATATGAGGCTAGCAGGCAGAAAGCTGCTGAACTGGATCCCACAGCACCAAGGCCTATAGAACTAAAACTGGTTGGGTATGTAGGGGATGATGCGACTTTTTAAGTATCCTGGCCCCAACCTGTATAAGGCTTTGTACACCAATACCAGCATCTTGAACCTAGCCCAGTAGCTAACTGGCAGCAAGGGCAAACCTTTCAGCAGCAGCCTAATATTATGGCAATATTCCACCCCAGTGAGCAATTGAGCTGCCACATTTTGCACTAGATGCAGCTTCTGGGTCAGCCTCAAGGACCTCCCCACACACAGCGCATTGCAGCAATCCAATCTGGAGGTTACCAGCACGTGGCCAACAGCTATCAGGTTATCCCGATGCAGAAATGCTCATAGTTGTCTTACCAACCGAAGCTAGTAAAAGGCAGTCCTAGCCACTGAGGTCACCTGGACCTCTAGCAACAGATAGGTTTAGAAGCACTTTCAGACTACAAAACTGGTATTTTAGGGGGAATATGTCTCCATTCAAAGCAGGCAATTGACCAATTATCTGGACTCAGGAACTGCCCATCCCCAACACCTCTATCTTGCTTAGATTCAGAGTCTCCTTACTGGCTCTCGTCCAGCACCCCGCCGAGTCCAGGGACCTGTCTAGGGCTTGTATAGCCTCTTCCGATTCACGTCACAGAGAAACAGAGCTGGATATCACCACTATACCGATGACACCTCGGACCAAATCTCCTAATGACCACTCTCAATGGCTTCATGTAGATGTTAAACAGCATTGGAGACAGGATGGTATGCTGTGGCATCTCACAGCACAACTGTTGGGATGGTTATTAAAAATGTTGGTGTTTTTTTAAAGTATATAACAGGATTCAGGAGCTTTAACCCTTTATCCCTTGAAACATAAGGAAACCTAAACAGAGGCGGAGACTGTGTATGAGCAGAAAAGCAAAATTCTGTCCATGGACTATAAAAACACAATATGCCTCCTAAAGAACGACAAGCACCACTAAAGCTGTCCAGTAACCTTTAACAGACACATAGTAGCTCAGATCTACATAGCCAAGAATAAAGTCACACCAGAAGAAATGAGGAGTAAGGATCTATTCCTATGTTAAATTCACATTTCCCCAAGAAATATATGTTCTTAACATACTCCAGTGAAATTTAAAATAACCAAACATATGTGCAAATGACAACCTCATAGCCATAGTAGCTAAAACCTAAATGGAAGAAGGTAGATGGGTTACAATGGAAGAAACTATTACTGCTTAGAGAAGAGACCATTTTTATATTCTTTTAAATCAATGGAGATGTTACTTTCAGGAATTACTTCATGTCAGATATATAATTTGTTTGATAGTGTATCAGTTTGACAGTACTGAAACAAAATGAAATAACACAAGAAAAGAGGAGTAAACATTATCCAAACACTTATGGTGTTGAATCTATGTTTGTTCACTGTTCATATTTGTTTCAATAGTGAAAGGCAACTTTTCAAGAAACCAGCAATCAACTGGTGATGATAATAACAACAACAGTAACAATAATAACAACAATAAAAATAACAAGTATCATTATTATCATTATAATGGGCTCCTGCTGGGAGGAAGTGCTGGATACAAATAAATTATTATTATTATTATTGTTATTATTGTTATTATTGTTATTATTGTTATTATTGTTATTATTATTATTGTATTAGTGAGTTTCTCGCTGACATGCAGAAATAGTTGAATACTTCTTTTCCATTGGGCCTCAGGTACCATTGCTACTGGTAGCAGAATCAGAACTACTATTAATAGTGCAGCCTCTGGATGACAATATTAAATTAAAAGAATAAAGGTCACTATAGCCATTCTTGTAAGTCATTTATTAATTAAATGTGACATTAATATTTGACAGATCACTGAATAAAGTGACATACCACTGAACAATGTCATGGCTTAATATATATAACTCCTTTTAAATGCTACCCAGACAAATCCACATGGTTTTTTGCTAAATTAAATACACCTTACTTCCATATTTACATGTTTCAGATGGTTGATAGCTAAGATTCCTCTCATTTTTCGAAAGATCTCATTTTTTAAATAACTCTGCTTCATGACAAAAGATTAACAAGACCCATAACTGCTCATGCCTTAGCCTCCCCTCTCATGGGATAGGGAGCGGGGAATGAGGGTGAGACTGTGAGTATACTTCCCCTGTGTATACTGACCGTTTGTTCTGCCCCATGCATCTGAACTATGAACCTAGCAAAAGCCCTTATTCATCTTTAGCCAACAGTGACAAAGGCTAGAGTAGAGTGGTTTTGCCAACAGAAAGTGTGGAGGTGAGTGCCTCCAGTTTGGGAAGGGGGACGAGTGTTACAGCAGTATAGTTCAGACATGTATGACAATGGGACTGTGGGGGTGGGGAAGGGAGATGGGAAACAGTTAAAGCAGTTATGCATTACAGCATATGTTCCCCATTCCCGTGATTACCTGTGTGGTGTGATCTGTCCTGGCACCCCTCAGTACTTGCAGTGGAGTTGGGTGTTTTTGCCTTGAGTCCCTAGGTAAGGTACTTCTTAAAGTTCAAGGCAAATTAGTCTTAGCAACATGCTCACATTCCCATGTGTGTGTTGAGGCCAGGCTGTTTTGTGCCAAGTGCCCTTTCACCATAGCTTCCAATCACCAAAGTTCCCCCTTGAAGCTCTGTATGCATGACATCAGGCCAGAGAAATACAGTCCCATGCCTTGTACTCTATAATCTAAGTTATATTCTCCCTGTTTGGTGTTTATATACTGGTAGGTGTGTGCTGTGATTGGGTGTTGAAGTATCCTGTTCTTTGTCACGGTGACATGGGTGAAGAAGCACCTTAGTTTGGTGTAGAGAGCACACCATTTGCATGCAGAAGGTCCCAGGTTCAATCCTCTGCATCTCCAATTATGGCAGGAAAAGATTCCTGTCTGAAAACAGAGAGTCATGAGTCAGTGTAGGCAATAGTGACCTATGTGGACCAATAGTCTGACTCAGTGGTTACCTATACAAAGCAGAGGCTGCTACTTTTTAATTTTCTCCCCCTTCAACTGAAGCCAATGGTAGAGAAACTATGTTATCAACAGGGCATAGCTATGGATTACTGTGGTATAAAACCCAGCATAAGTATACTCCTCCCCTGTGGTGCCCATGTCCCATCCACAACATTGCCCCATTTGAGCCATACTACTGGCATACCTTTGCTGGTGGAACATACCTGTCACAGTGAAAGTGCTGGTAGAGTTTCCAAGATAGATTACTGAATTGTGTTTCCTGCTTTTCCACATTCATGTGAGATCAGAAGGTATTTCATTTACCCTGGTTTCAGGCTTTATAGTTCAAAATCCACACTCTGAATTGTGCATGGAAACAGCCACTGAAGATGTGCTTCACATTGTAGGTCTGAGTCAGCAGCAGTAAGCGGGCAGTGTAGGCAGGGTGGTGCTGTGCGTCTAGCTTCACAGTGCCAAGCATCACTGCCACTTAACAAGAGAGGAACAGGTGAGGCACAGGGAGCTCACCATGGTGGGGGCATAATGGCCAAAGAATGTACAAAACTCAGTCAACATACATACATTTTCCAAGACCTGTTGGAGATTATGTATACAGTAGAGCCCCACATTTCGGCGGCCTGCTTTTCGGCAGCCCGCTAATATGGTGGCTTTCAATTAGAGTAAGGCCCACTCATACGGCGCTTGTTCCGAGGACAACAAAAAGGGAAGAACAAGAGCCCTATTCCAAAAGATTAGAAAAATTAAACGGAAATTTAAACCAAGAGTAGGGATGTTCAATAATCAACAAGGGAACACACTGACTGATTGAGATGAAATAAAAGGAAGATGGAAGCAATACACTGAAGAACTCTATACAAGAGATGCCAGGACGACAGATTCATTCATGGAGGAACTGTCTGATGAAGAACCAGAAATCTTAGAATATGAGGTGAAAGCTGCTCTTAAAATACTTGGAAGAAACAAAGCACCAGAAACAGATGGCATACCAATAGAGTTGCTACACGCTAGTGAGACTGAATCTGTCCAAATTTTGACAAAAAATTGTCAACAAATATGGAAAACTAAACAATGGCCCACAGACTGGAAACGTCAATATACATCCCAATTCCAAAGAAAGGGGATCCCAGGGAATGCAGTAATTATTGAACTATTGCCTTAATATCCCATGCAGGTAAAGTGATGCTGAAGTTTCTACAACAAAGGCATCCATATATGGAGCGAGAAATGCCAGATGTCCAAGTTGAATTTAGAAAGGGAAGAGGCACCACAGATCATATTGCAAACATACGTTGGATAATGGAACGGAGCAAGGAATTTCAGAAGAAAATCACCCTGTGCTTTATAGATTACAGCAAAGCCTTTGACTGTGTAGATTATGGAAAACAATGGAATGATTTAAAAGAAATGGGGGTGCCACAGCATCTGGTTGTCCTGATGCGCAACCTACACTCTGGACGCTACTGTGAGGACAGAATATGGAGAAACCGATTGGTTTCAAATCAGAAAGGGTGTGAGAGAGGGGTGTATTTTATCACCCTACTTATTTAATGTATACACAGAACATATCATACAGAAAGTGGGATTGGACCAAGAAGAAGGAGGGGTGAAAATTGGAGGAAGAAATATCAATAATTTAAGATATGTAGACGATACCATACTACTAGCAGAAACCAGTAATGATTTGAAACAAATGCTGATGAAAGTTAAAGAGGAAAGCACAAAAGCAGGACTACAGCTGAATGTCAAAAAGACTAAAGTAATGACAACAGAAGATTTACGTAGCTTTAAAGTTGACAATTAGGACATTGAACTTGTCAAGGATTGTCAATACCTCAGCACAGTCATTAACCAAAATGTAGACAATAGTCAAGAAATCAGAAGAAGGCTAGGACTGGGTAGGGCAGCTGTGAGAGAACTAGAAAAGATCCTCAAATGCAAACATGTATCACTGCACACTAAAGTCAGGATCATTCAGACCATGGTATTCCCAACTTCTGTGTATGGATGTGAAAGTTTGACAGTGAAAAGAGCGGATAAGAGAAAAATTCACTCATTTGAAATGTGGTGCTGGAGGAGAGCTTTGGGGATACAATGGACCGCAAAAAAGACAAACAATTGGGTGTCAAAACAAATTAAACCAGAACTATCACTAGAAGCTAAAATGATGAAGGTGAGGTTATCATACTTTGGACACATAATGAGAAGACATGATTCACTAGAAAACATAATAATGCTGGGAAAAACAGAAGGGAGTAGAAAAAGAGGAAGATCAAACAAGGAATGGATTAATTCCATAAAGGAAGCCACAGACCTGAACTTAGAAGATCTGAACAGGGTGGTTCATGAGAGATGCTCTTGGAGGTCACTGATTCGTAGGGTCGCCATAAGTCATAATCGACTGGAAGGCACATAACAACAACAAAGCTGACAATGAATACACTGAACCTGTCAAGGATTATCAATATCTTGGCACAGTCATTAACCAAAATGGAGGAGACAATAGTCAAGAAATTAGAAGAAGGCTAGGACTTGCGAGGGCAGCTATGAGAAAACTAGAAAAGGTCCTCAAATGCAAACATGTATCACTGAACACTCAAGTCAGAATCATTCAGACCATGGTATTCCCGACCTCTATGTATGGATGTGAAAGTTGGACAGTGAAAAAAGTGGATAAGAGAAAAGTCAAGTCATTTGAAATGTGGTGTTGGAGAAGAGTTTTGCAGATACCATGAACTGTGAATAAAACAAATAATTGGGTGTTAGAACAAATTAAACCAGAACTATCATTAAAAGCTAAAATGATGAAACTGAGCTTATCATACTTTGGACACATCATGAGAAGACATGATTCACTGGAAAAGACAATAATGCTGAGGAAAACTGAAGGGAGTAGAAAAAGAGGAAGGCCAAAGATGAGATGGATTGATTCTATAAAGTAAGCCACAGATCTGAATTTACAAGATCAAAACAGGGTGGTTTATCACAGATGCTATTAGAGGTCGCTGATTCATAAGATCGCCATAATTCATAATCAACTTGAAGGCACATAACAACAAAGCTGTCAAAACTTTGGGTTTTGCCCAGTCTCCCATCTTTAAAAAATGTTTCTTATGACTTTAGTGACAGTGAACATCCACGCCACTTCTTTTGACTATACCCATGCTAGGTCTGATGCACTACCATTGGTGAGATATCCTGCTCCTATGTCAAGAATGTATGGAAGGGAACAGAAATAGTCCTGATAGAGGGAAAGTGGGGTGGATTGGCTTGCTGAGGGAAACAGGCATATCTGAGTGATCATAGCAGAAGCAACAATGGGTCACTGCTGTAAAAGGAAGCTGCTCCTCAGTAACAGCATGTTTGGTAAGACAAACCCACCCTGCTGACCCTCTTGTCGCTACTACTTACCTGGATTAGGGCACGGCAGGGCAACAGTGAGGTCAGAGCTGTGTGAGTGTCCCAGCAGGAGCATTGAATTGGTCCCAGAAGTGCACTTGTGCAGCCCTGATCTCACTGCAGACCTGTTTTGTTAAGCAGCAGCAATGCCGGTGTCAGGAGGGCAGCTCTGGTCCAGCACACACTGCTGCTATACCACTCAGGGGGACCAGTCAGCAACTAAATTATTTTTGGAAAATATTATAAAATGGCATGGACCATGGTGAAGTTTTGTATTGTTCATCACTATTGATGTCACAACATCTACCTAATATGTACAATCACATTGCACATAGTACTCACAATCACTATTGATATGCTAACAGAGGACAAAAAATTACCTTTTCCCAGTGCCAAAATGTTGCCATTGGAATCCTATAAAAATCATTTTCTAGGTAACGGAACCAATATCTTCAGAAAAGATAGTTTAGGAGATTTTTATTATAGGCAAGTTGTCACACTAGTCAAAATATATTAGGGGCCAAGGGAAATCTGATCAGATCTGACTCTTAAAAGATGTGTTGTTTAAGCAACTTTGTTATGCTATGGTATCCTTCACCATTACCTTGGAGCTGGATGGCTGTCAGTGGCAAAGTGGTGGCAAATCCCAGATTTGTTAGTTCACTGAAATAGACACATGGAATCTATGCAACAGAAACTGTCACCCGGCATACTATACAACATCAAAACATTTTTCCACCCCAATGAAAAATGTCTCTAAAGCAAGAAAACTTTATTAGGAAACTAAACCATGAGGAGTATGTAGACTTTATTAGGAAACTAAACTAAAGAGGAGTATATATATATATATAATTTATTAATCAATATATTTCTATAGCGCTTTTTAAAAAAACATCAAAGCAGTTTACAACAAATAAAAAACATACAGTAAAAACCATTAAAAATACACTAAAAACAAAAGCCATCTATTGTATTGAATTTTCAGTGTTATAATAGAATTAAGCTCCTAAAATCATTCCATTATGCATTGTATTCTTTTCTTCAAAATATCTATTAATAATTCTACCTATTACTAACATAGCAATAGCAACATTAATTGCATGAAAGAAAATGGAAATTATGAAAAAAATCTTATAATTTCAATCTGCAACTGAAATCATATTGCCCTCTCCTAATTAAGACGTTACACACTAATTTTCCTTGGGTGCTCACAATGATAATTACTGCATGGATGGGTGAGCCTTTCAATTAGTTATAATAGAATTTAGCATGTGTAGTGGATGTCCCCAGGGCTAAAATATATGAAAATAGAATGTTCTAGTATCAGTGCAAAATATGTGCATATGGGCTAGGATCCAGTTAAAGTTAGGATCCACCTAAAAGTTAATTGTAACTAGGTCTCAAGATTGCTCATTTTAAAGAAAAATAAAAAGCAAAGTAAAGAAGAAAAAGAAGCCCTGGCTAAAAAGATGGGTGTCACGCCACCCTCAGAGGACTCATCTGAGGAGGAAGAAGAATGGGAGACCGCAGACCCAAGAGAGGGGATAAGCAAGGAGACAACCTAGGACCCTTCACCAGACCAGAGACAAGTCCCTGAGGAAGCCTGCCTGCCAGAATCAGGAAGCGACCAAGAGGCTGCCCCTTCCCCAGCAGAGAGAAGACACCAACAGGTGTTGCAGAAACAAAGGCAATCGATGCGATTAAGGAGCAGGACAGCTCACAGGAACACAGGCTGATTGGAAGCATATGGGCCAGCATGCAGAGTACAAAAGGCTGGGAGACTCCTTGGTAGAGTAAATGTCGAGCCTTGCTGCAAACATTACTCCAGCTCTCCTGTTAAACCCGTGGCTTGAACCCTGCCCTGCCTGATTGGATCTCTTGGTTTCTGGACATTTGGACTCCCTTAAGGACTTCTCTGCCTCCTCCTTCAGTGCTTCCCAAATGGTAAAGCACTCTGGCTCACCTCCTGGTTCCTCCTACCTGGCAGATTTCAGGTCTGGCCTTATCTGTTCATTAGCTGCATGCCTCTGTGAACCCCCACATTTGACAATGGGTAAGCAGTAGCAGGAGAATGTAGAAGCATTTGTGGCAAGGCTGGAGACAATTAGAGGTAATGGAGAATGGGAGATACTGCAGACAGCATCAGACATACCTGTAAATCTTCCAGCATTTCACAAAAGAGAATAGGGAAACTCGTGCATGAATATCTGTGTGTGGAAGAGACAGCTCAAAGCATGGAAAACAGAAACAAAGGATGACACACACAAGCACGATGAGCGAGAAAGAGACTGCATTTCTATGACACAATACTTTCTACTATGAAATGGCAACCTGTTCCCTCCACATTCTTGAACTGCAATCTGTTGCCTTCTCATACAATTAAAAATCAGGAGGATTTACAGGTTGATTGCCTATTTTCCACACTGATAAGTCCCAAAACCCTTCTCTTAAAAATGAATTACTGATCCCCTTCTCTCACATACACGCATACCCCGCTTTAACGTTCGCAATGGGACCGGAGAGTATACTTTAAGCGAAAATCTACTTTAAGTGAAGCAATTGTCTTCACTTGTACTGCACACTATCACCACTAGATGGCAGCGGCATCATGCCAATAAAATGTATGTTATTGCGAAGCGCACGAATGTTAAGCGGGGTATGGGGATGTATGGAGCATGTACGTTATAGCGAGGCAATGTTAAGTGAAGCAACGTTAAGCAGGGTATGCCTGTATAAATCTCAGTACCAGAACTAAACCCATAGTTCTTCCACTCCATAGAAAAATCCATTCCTTGTTTTCAACAGCCCAATTAAAAAAGCCAGACTTTTTGTTGTTGTCCTTGAATAATTTACCAGCAATGGCAATGAAACAGAAAGAGCAGGTTGATTCAGGGTATCTAATATAGGTTACTTCCAGTCAACCTATTTATTGAGCATTCATCCTGATTTGTTTTCAGGAAGATTAGACAATTTATTGAGCAATCTCTCTGATTTATTTGTGTGGCAGTTACACTATGTAATATTAACCAAATGTCATTCCACATTTTCCAGTGTGCTTTCCCGCCACTGACCTTATTGCATAAAGTCCAAACTTTAAGGGAAGCCGGTTTGTTTCACAAGAGCTCCAAATCAACTAATAATTGCACAGCCTGAATTTGCTGGTATGTGATTGAATCCCACCTGAAAATAATGACAGTATGGAAGAATCCATATGTTTGAGGGGGAGGGGATTGCTGCAACTGTAGAATCAGAGGATGATGATACTGGTGAGGCAGGGGAGCAAAAGAAACCATGTGGGAGAAGTATTTTCACATACACATGGATGAGACAGTTTTCAAAAAACCAATACTGAGCACCAAAAGAGAGAGACTGGAAATGACATTGCCGTGCTGCCACTCAGCCAATCAGATGAGCAGTATTGGTTGAAAGGGAAGGAGGAGAGAAAGAAAGGATTGATATTCAGCAAATCAGCAATCAACTGATGATGATAATAACAACAGTAACAATAATAACAACAATAACAAGTATCATTATTATCATTATCATGGGCTCCTGCTGGGAGGAAGTGCTGGATACAAATAAATTATTGTTATTATTGCTATTATTGTTATTATTATATCTTTTCAAACCAACTTTCAGCTTCATTGGGGTATTTCAGTATCAATAGGCTTTCAAGATTTATCCACAATCATGAAAAACAAAAAGCTTTTAAAAAACAAAAGCAAAACAAACAGCAATGAAATTTCTATGGTAGGTAATACATTCAAAGCTTCTCACTGTGAGACAGAGCTCCTGTACCTTATAAACAAGCAAAAATCATCTTATTCCAACAAGCCTTTCGAATTGAAGGCTGTTAAGGATAGGGCGTGAAGGATGCTAGATTGCTAATGTCTATTATATTATTTTTAAACTAGTTTGAATTCTTTTAGCTGTGTGTGTGTATGGTTTTAATATTGGAAATAGTTTAATCTTATTTTAATGTAGACTTTTTATGTTTTTAATTATATGTATTTTTATCTGGAAGCCGCTGTGAGTTCCAGTTTTGGAAAAATGGCGGGGTACAAATAAAGACAACAACAACAACAATAAACAAGGTTCGGGGCACAACCACACACTGGGACCCGGGTTTTGAGTTGTGTAGGTGACCTAGGTGAGGGAGGGGGAGGAATCCCATTGGATCTCGGAAGGGCACCAAGGCTCTCATGAGGACCTGCGAGATCTCACAGATGGGTAGCACTACAGCCTTTAAAAGGCCTAAAAGTTGCAGTTTCCATCTCTTGCGATCCCTCCCCTCACAGACATCACACAACCCACCCACCCTCAGGATAGGAGCTTCCATTGAGGTGTCAAACAGTTGCTAATTAACAGGGCCAGAAAGGATTTTTTTCCTTCCAAATGGGGAGTTGTTTTTGCCTTTCAGTGAATAGCAAGAACTGTTACTTTGTCACAACTTTTGTAATGGCGGAAAAGGCATTGAGTAGAATAATTAATGTAACACACTCTCAGAGTGTGGCTCAAGCTCAGGGGGATGGATCTGAAGCTAGATAGCTCGAGTTGCCAGTGGGACTCCAGATGCCTGGCACAAACCACAGTGGGTCCATTTTACAATGGCCAACTCTCAGGTGCTCCTCAGTAGTTGTTTCGAGGTGGCTGTCAAATAACAGGTGTGGTTTGAGGGGGGAGTTGATTCTGCCTCTAATGTCTTGCCAACCCCATTTGTCTGCAATAATCAATAAACCTGTGGCCTGTTTCACCTACACCTGGCATTGGTCTGTAACTTCCTGCCTTGCCCAAAGAGGCAGCACAATGTGTGTACCCCACAAATAAGTCCCACTGAGGTCAACAGGACTTACTCCCACATACAACCCATTCAACCCTGATGGTTTCTTGGCCTCCCCCCAGTTGTTATTTTCTCCGTAGCAGATTTCCCCCTACTGTGGAGTTAACAGCAGCTTTGGGGAACAACTTAGATTATATAAATAACATTTCCAGTGCCTGTATTCCAATCAACACCAGAAGCATCTTTAAGATAAAAATGGACATAACAGGCAATCCAATCACAACTCTCCCACATCTCATATAGTTTTGGACTCAAAGAATTCTGTGAAACTAATTATGTCCTAAGGGCACTTGTAGCTCCACAATTATTAGCATAAAAATTTTTAAACCAAAAACATTTCAACTCCCTACTTCTAAATCTTGACTCCCTGATTATAGACTAATTCTTGCTAGTGATGACTATAATTACTACAATGATGTTGCTTCACTAAATTATTTTTAAATTAAGAAAGAATTATTCTAGGCAATAATCATCTCATTATGATTTGAGCATATAGGCAGTAGAGCAAGTTAACTATCAGGTTAGAATAAAAAGACCAAGCTTTTCAACTTTCTTTTATGGAGAACATTTGCCAAATGTTAATACTATTGCATCTATTAATTTTATTTTTAAAGAAACTGGTTGGTTTGGCGGAAAAAATGTATATAAAAAAACAAACAGAAAATCAAACTTCTACAGAGAAGATCCTAACAATCTAATCTTTTCATATTGAAGGTTTACAAATTCAAGTTCTCAGCTAGGATGAGAGAACATCTTAATGTCTGGGAATCACATTACTAAACTTCCAGCCTAAAAGAATGTACACACTCCATAATAAGCAATCGGGTTTTCTGTTTCTCACAGGCATAATTACCAGGGGAAATAAGAAAGCAGCAAATTCTCTCTTCCATGGAGATACCAACCTCTTCTCTTCTAAGAACTGGGTTATCAAAAACTGAGAGACCAGTCCAAAACTTGAAGTTTTGCCATACAAATGATTACTCAGCTGCCTAGCTGAAGGCTGCATTCTTAGAAATAAGTATTCAGTACAATAAATCTTTTATTGCTTTAACTCATCTTTTGCTCTTTTTATAAAAGAACTTATTATACCTGTATCATATTAAGGAGGGAAAGTAGCCTATGACTGAAGTTTTGGTACTGTTCAAACTTCTATGACCATTCTAATGAAAAAGCATAGCTCCTAAATGAACATTTATTTTGATGGTGTGAGCAAAGAGATGTGTTCATGATTTGCGTAAATCCTTGCAAGAGGGGAAAGGATGTCATGTACGTATACTGGTAAGCCATCATTCATCTGGGCTGTATCAAGCACTGATGTGAAAATGGAGGAAAAAACGAGGTGAATATCCAGTGCAGGAATGATTATCAGCAGGACAGAACCAACAGCTTCCTTCCTACCTTCTGAAAACTCCCCCCAAAAGATATTTTAATGTCATCACACAACATCATTGGGTCTGATCATTTTCATGACAACAAGGCAAGTACTTCTAATTAACTCCAATAGAAAAATCTAGGCTCCATCTGTATCTCTTTTAATCCATCATGGATAGATGGATCAGGGAGTGAAAGGTAAAGATGGACCAGTATTGTCCTACCTAAGGAAGAAAGGTGGACCATAACAAATATTGAGAAATGTTTATACGAATGACTTAATACTTTGCTCTTGTGACTTTAAATAATATAGAGCTGAAAACAGTTTCCTTAGTTTGGCAAAGTTGCAGGTCTTTTTCTATGAAGAAATATTTTCAACATCCTAGTAATGGAAGAACTGAAGGGACATACATTTTTGCCTCTTCTTCCAGGGGGAGGAGTCGTCCTGCCTCTCCAGTTCGACTGACAGAGCCAGAACCACTCCTCTGCCCCTTGTCAATTAAGAACATATTCCTCCCCCTCCATGGCCTGGAAAAGTCTACAACAGGAAACTTATGCCCCAGAGGAAATAAACAAACATCCAATCCAACATGAATATGTACAGTAGAAAACATGACAAAACATTCTAAACAAACTAACAATGTGGGACGGAGGCAGAAGCCCTACTACCACCCCCTCCCAAAACTCAGCAGAGGATCAGATATGTGTCAGCAAAGGAAGGAGAGGCGGGGAGAATGTCCTCCACTGCCAACATCAAACAGAAATTTACGGTAAGGAAAAACTTCCATTTTTACCTGTTGGCAGTGGAGGACATTCTTCGTAAGGATTATCAGAGCAGTTCTCTCACCCCTGGGTGGGCTTCCTCTGCCCTCTCTCTATTGCCGAATGATCCTCTGGAAAATCTTCCTACCAAATGCTGCATCAGCTGACGAAAAACTATCTATCTTGTAGTGTTTCACAAAAGTGTGCGGCGTAGCCCAGGTAGTGGCCCTACAAATGTCTAAAATAAGGAAATTGTCCTTAAATGCAGCAGAAGCTGCCTCCCCCCTAACTGAGTGAGCTGTGAGACCACTAGGGGGTTCCTTGCCCAATGCAGAATATGCTTGGGAAATTGCTGAAAGCAGCCAGTGAGAAATGGAAGAGGAAGACACCTTCTTTCCCTTAAAGGATCCTGAAAAGGCCACAAACAGAGATTCAGAACTGCAAAATTCAAAGGTGAGGTCCAAATAGAATCTCAGGGCACATTTTACGTCCAATGAATGCCACCGTCTCTCTTGAGAACAGGAAGGATTTGGACAAAAGGAGGGAAATATTACTTCCTGTGATCTGTGGAGAGCCGAATTAACCTTGGGCAATAAAGGTGGTTCTGGAGGGAGAACCACCTTATCTTGGTGAAATATACACAACTGCGGATCAGCTGACAAAGCTACAAGTTCCAAAACCCACCTAGCAGAGGTGACAGCTGCCAGACCGTCTTGTAAGTAAGGGTGTTCAAGGAGCAAGGAGCCATAGGTTCAAAGGGGGGCCCTGTGAGGGCTGTCAGGACCCAGTTTAGGTTCCATGTTGGAAAATGATGTACTACCTGAGGGGAAATAAGTACCACCCCTTTGATGAATCTTTTATAAAGTGGGTGAGAAGACAAAGTATTCCCACCCAGACTCGAGAAGATACTACTCAGCGCAGTCGCCTGTCTTTTGAAGGTACTCGCGCTGAGGCCGTTCCTCAACTTGCAAGAAGGTGAGAAGTTTGGAAACCTCCCGTGACAAGGGATCGACTTGATCCTTAGAGCACCATATCAAAAAGGCTCTCCAGGTAGAACAATACACCCTATTTATGGATGCCCATCTGGATGAGAGTAACATGTCCAAGACTTTGCCTGAGAACCCTAGCTGGGTTAACCAGACACTCTCAGCAGCCAGGCTGTCAGCCGGAAGAGCCCAGGTTGGGGTGTCCCTGAACTAACAGATCTGGAAAGGTTGGCAGAGACCATGATTCCCTGTCCGCCAGATGGAGGAGGTCGGGAAACCACAGTCTCCGAGACCAGTAAGGGGCTGCTAGGACCACCACTGCCCTGTTCTGGACAACCTTCTGCAGCGTTTGCTGTATCAACCCGAAGGGAGGAAATGCATAAAGAAGGCCTGGTGGCCAGGGAGACTCGAGCACATCCATCCCCCAGGTGGCAAGACAGAGGAGGCAAGACAGAAACACTGGTAAATGAGCATTGGCAGGTGAGGCGAACGAGCCCACTTTTGGTGTGCCAAAACATTTCTCAATCATCTTGAACACCCTCGGGTTCAACTGCCACTCTGCCTCCTTTATGGCCATCCGACTCAGCCAATCTGTTGTAATGTTCTCCAGGCCCGCCAGATGTTCAGCCCTCAGAGATTGTAAGTTCTGCTCTGCCCAGCGAAGGAGGCTGTTGGCCTTGGAGATCAGGGTTGCCGATCTGGTTCCCCCTTGTTTGTTCACATATGCTTTGGCACACATGTTGTCGTGGGCGCCCCTGACCTCCGATGCCAAGGCCCTCAATGCTAGGTGTATCGCCCTTAGCTCTAGAACACTGATGCTGAGCTGAGACTCCACCTCTGACCATGTTCCCTGCACCATGCTTCGACCCAGATGGGCTCACCAGCCATAAAGACTTGTGTCATGGTGAACACCAGGTGTTGAGGCTCCTCCAAGCTCACCCCTTCTGTTAGTCTGTGAGGTGCTAACCACCACTTCAACCCTTGCTTCAGGCGGTCTGGAACCTCCAGGAGTACGTCAACAGACCATTATCTGGTTCTGAAAGGGCAACAAAAGATACAGAAGGCTGTGTGAGTGAATTGAGCCCAGTGGACAAGGTCAAATGCTGAGACAAGGAGACCCTGCAGTCTTGACAAGGACATCAAATCCATCTGTGCCGAAGACCTTATCTGAATCACTGCTGTGATCATCTTCTCAACCCTCTCTGTAGAGAGAGAGATCCGAAATGTGTTGGTATCAATACTTTGGGTTGGGCTCAGAGAGCTTTTCTCCCTGTTCACAATTTACCTGACTCTGAAGGCAGGACAGGGTGGTCCCAGTATCCCTTTCGCAGGCATCCTGGGATGGACTTTGAACCAGAATGCCATCTAGATAAGGGTGAAGATGGACTCCTCCTTTCCAGAGAAAGGCCACCAGGGCCACTAATACTTTTGCGAAAACCCTCAGTGCTGAGGAGAGACCGAAGAGTAATGCCTGGTATTGAAAATGCTGCCCGTCGTAGCAGAACCCGAGGAACTGATGATGAAGCCTTTGCATGGGTATGTGAAGGTAAGCCTCGGATAGGTTGATAGAGGACATCCATTCTCCCCTCTTTAGTGCTGCCACGATAGACCTCAGAGTCTCCATCTTGAATCGCTTTTTAGCTACCCAGGAATTTAGCCATTTGAGGTCTAGGATAGCCTTGATACCACCATTTTCTTCAATACCAAGAAAAAGATGGAATAGACCCCATATCTCCTCTCCAAAGGAGGGACCTCCTCTATGGCTTGAATGTCGATCAAATGTTTTATGGCATGGATGTAATTGTCGTGCTTGCCAGGATCCCAGGAATGTGGAGTGGGGACAAAGAGGTTATGTGGCCTGTTGGTAAACTCTATGGCATACCTGTGAGTGACTGTCCAAAACCCACCAGTCCGAGGTCACCTCCCTCCATAGATGGGAGAATTGTAACAGCCAAGCCCCCACGGGGGAGCCCAGAGGATCATGCTGAAGGAACCTTCTTGGCCAATTTGAGAAATTTTGTAGAGAAGGAAGAGGATCCTCCTCTGGCTGGGAGACGGCTGCCTCCCCTTCCTTGCTGGCCCCAAAGTGGCTTGAATGAAGAAAATCCCCTAGGTCGGGCAAATTGGTGATAGGGACGAGAAACCTGTGTCTGGCGTCCCTTACGTTCATCTTTCTTAACAGACGGTAGGGCCTTTCTCTTGCCCCTTGTCTCAACCAAATGCACTTGCAAGGGCTCACCGAACAGTTTGTCACCCAAAAAAGGCATACTCACAAGTTTCAGTTGTGAGGCAGCATCTACCTCCCACTGGTGGAGCCAGATATTACGCCTAGCCACCATGGTAGCTGCCATGGAGCGGGCATCAAACTGGAGAGCATCCTGTGTAGCATCTGCTGCCAGGGCAGAAGCATAAGGTATCTTTTTAAGTGTATCCTTAACCAGCTTAGGCACATCCTCACATGATCCCAACTCCTCTGTCCACATAAACACAGCTCTAGAAAACAAGGATGCCGTGGCAGTGGCCCTAAAGGCCACCAAGTTTGCCTCAAAGCTACACCTCAAAGAGGTCTCTACTCTCTTATCACAAGCATCCTTGGGTCCTCCCTCCCCTTCAGAAGGGAGGACCACGGACAATGCCAGAGCAGCAACAGGAGGGTCCACTGTCAAGAACCGTAACTGTTGCATCACCTTATCACCAAAGGTATGTTTCTTTATGACCTTAGAAGTCATTTTCCCCTTATTAGGGTGTACCCATTCAAGTTTCCACGATGCATCAAAGGAATGTGGAAAGGGAACAAAAATCGGTTTGGCCTGAGTCAAAGAAAAAGCTTTCCTAGCTCCCACCAAGTTAGTATCCACTGTCTCCTGTGGAGAAACCTCCTCGACCAACAGTTGTAGGACCCTACACACCTTAACCAACAGTGGCTTGAAGACTTCTGAATTAAACTGTCTAGGCTGATTGGAAGCTATCTCCAATTCTTCCTCTGATGGCTCTCCCTCCTCCTGGATGGTTGTATGATTATCAACCTCAGGATCAGAAAGCCATTCCTCAGCAGCTGTGTGTTGTGCAGGAGGGGTGTCCACTCTGTCTTGCTGAGAATGAGCTACCACCGCTGCTTCAGTAGCTGACGTAGAAGCCGGTATATAGTTATTTGTCTGCGAACTGGGCAGTGTTGCTCCCTCCTGTCTATACCTTTTGGGTGAAGGGGCCCCAGAGGGTGGACTGTGTGAAGGGGAAGGAGATCTCACAGAACTGGTAAAAGAAGCTCTGCAGAATCTCCTTCTTTTAGAGGAGGTTTTGTGTCTATGTTTGGACCTGTGCCTATCTTTGTCTGAAGGCCTTTGGTATTCAGAAATGCCAGCTGCCCTCAAGGAGCCCTGGATCTCAGAGGATATGCAAGAGCACATCCAGGATAGAAACCTAGGGAAATCCCTCTCAGCAGGAAGGGCAGGTGGTGATGAATGTGCAGGAGAAGCGCAGGCTGCCTCACTGAGTGGGGGGGAAATCACAGAGCACTGATTCACTACACTGGGGAGGGATATGCTAGAATCAGAAATTTCCCCCCTTCCTATGGCCACATTGCTGGCGCGTAGCAGAACTGACTGGAGAAGACATGGTACAGGTCCCAATTTCCCCAGTGACCAATCACAGATTGATCATTGTAGGATTGGGGGGAAATGAGCACGCTCCACTCAGGAAAAATGAGGGAATCTGCCCCTAGCACTTTGATTACTAAACAAACAGAAGAATTTGCTGGGTTCCAAAGGGTGTGAAAAATCTGTCTCTGCTATGAATATACCAGGCTGAGGGGCAAACAGATGAATCTGCTGAGTTCCCGTCGGGTGCGGAAAAATCTGTGCCCTCTATGAGTTAACCAGACTGAGAGAGAGAGGGCAGCCGCCACCACTAGAACGTCTCCAGCGTGCATTACTGCCAAAACAAAATGGCGTTCCAGCCTTTTCCTCAGAACGCTCAAATGAAGTAAAGCATGAAGCTGCCAGTCAGGAAGCTAACTATAAGAGGCCCCAACCGCCAGAGCGAGTGCTCTAACTGAAGCCTCTTTTAAACATTCCAATTAGAAAGCCTGAGGAAAGCTATCTAAAAGCGGGTGCAACCGCCACAGCGAGTGCTCTACTTTAAGCCTTTGTTAGTACTCCGAATAACAAGCTGAGGGAGGCTATGCAAAAGCGGCCACAACCGTCAGAGCGAGTGCTCTACTGGAAGCCTTTGTGTTGCGTTCCGCATACAAAGCCTAAGGGAAGGCTATCTAAAAGTGGCCGCAACCTCCAGAGCAAGTGCTCTATGAAGCCAGGAGCTCCAGTTACCAAGGCAGTTTGCCCAATCACCCCTGAATGCAGGTGGCAGATAGGCAGATATCTCTGCCTCAGGCACTGCCAGTAGATCAAAACTAAAATACCAAATGTAACACAAACACACACACACACACACAACCAAGGGGAAAAGGGAAGAAGGAAACAAACTTGCAACAGGCAAAGAAGGTATAAAGAAGTTTAGACAACTGTAAGACCCTACTGTTCACGACCGCAGGCAGGGTCGAACTGGAGGGGTAGTATGACTCCTCCCCCTGGAAGAAGAGGCAAAGAATTCTTGACTCTGCCTGTCAATCCAGTGGGAGGCGTCATCCTTATGAAGAATGTCCTCCACTGCCAACAGGTAAAGGATCACATTCCCAAAGCTTCTCAAAATATAGACTTTCTAAACACATTCACATAATATAAAGATGCATAATTTAAAGAGAATAGTGTAGGCATTGAATTTGATATGGAGCAAAAATTGTATAGTGATAAAGTAAAAATTAAATTAATAAAATCATTTCCCCAGGTGCTATTTAGAGCACCAAAAATACGAAAAGAAACATTTGAGAGACTCATACCTGGAAATTACAACCTGCAAAGGGCAACCAACTAGAAGGAATGAAAGGCAGGTCTTCAAAATCTAAATTTGTATTGTGTATGAAGAAAGAGAGAAGTGGCAGTGCACCAAATTAACTGTCTTAAAGAATTATAAATGCTTTTTCACAAAATAACAAACTACTAAAAATAAGCCGCAACGTAATTCAACCACAACATTTTAATTGCTTTTCTAATTAATCTTCCAGCATGGGTCTTTGTTTTGACTTGGTCCAATTTGCCAAATTCATAGCAAATATCTTCAAAATATTTGCTAAGGTATGACTACTTTGAGTGTGGCCTGAACCACAAGATCGATAGTTCTTTTAAGAAGTTATATTATTATTTTAACTTTACAAAGATTATGATAAATGGCTTAAATTAAGCTTCAACATAGCTATGCCTTCTTTAAGTGGATAAATTATCATAATGTAGTTTGCTCAAGTACAAGGCACAGACATTTTGGTATGTAAATGCAACCTTGGCACAGATATCTTTCTGTACTGTTGTTTACTGTGATATGGATAATAAAATGAGCATTCAAGTATGTCTAAATTATTTGTGACACTAAAGAGCGCAACATTTTTTTAAAAATAACTCAGTACACATCACTAGGTAAAACAGCAACATTTCTCTATACTTATTATTAGAAACTCACGAACAGTATTATCATCCTCCTGTTTTCAGAACAGGGTAGCCAACATGGGCTTCTCCAGATGTTGTGGACTGCAGCTCCCAAAATCCCTGACCATTGGTCATGCTGGCTGAGGCTGACAGGAATCAAGATCAATACCAAATAAGCATATTGAAGATGTGGATAAGATTCTTGGAAGTTTGAGAATCATCACATGTGTAGTGGATCTCTCCCTATCCTAGCTGGTGGGATGACCAAATGGGTGATGGAGGTAATAAATATGTTAGGGCAAAAGTCCAGCAGCTTTGAATGAAGCAGTATGACAAGACTGTTGAAAATGTCCTCTTTGGACTCCTCCATCCTAGAAAACTATTAGCCAGTTTCCAGTATGTCTTTTTTGGGCACAGTTCTTCGACACACTTCCAAGTTTACATGGGTAATACAGTTCTCTCTAGTTTAATTCTCAGCCCAGCTTCAGGACTGAAGCTGCCTTGGTCACCCTTGCTGATGCCATACCCTGAGTACTAGATAAAGGGAGAGTATCTCTGTTTACTCTGCTGGACCTCACAATGGCTTTTAATACCTCAGCCACAGTATACTTCTGGATTGGTTTGCTAGCTTATATTTTATTATTATTTTAATCCCACCTGCAGCGCAGATTCTACACTATGATGCTGTGAGGGACTGGGACTGGGACCGGGTGTGGGGATGACCCTCACACACTTAGAGATGTGAAGACCCAGGAAAAAACTGGAAAAAATCAGGAAAAAAACATTTCCCCAATTTTTTCCAAAGCCTTTTTTGGATTTTTTTCTGAAAAGAAAAATTGGAAAAATTGAAAAAAATGAAGAAAAAATTGATTATGGAATGTTTTATTTTAGCATGATGAATAAAATGTTTCATTGAATCTTGCCCCCCCTTTTTCTCAGTTCTTTTTATGGGAATGGATGCTTTATGTCTGCTTGACACTGTGGAGAACTAGCGGAGACACATAATTTTCTTTGTTATTAATGTTGATGGTTTCTTCTGTTTTTTAAAAAAATCTTTTTTGCCTGCTCCTCATAAACTGGCAAAACTAAAGATGTTCCTTATAGTTCAGGTGTTCCTTACTGATCAGGAACTTGCAGATCCATTTGTTACAAAAAAGATAAAAAATTTAAAAAGTAAATTCAATTTGTAATAATTGTTTGAATAAATGTACTTTTAATATACCAAATGTGATAATTTTATGCCAAACCAACTTGCACTTAATTACATTTGATGTTCCTGATGATGGTGGTGGTGGTGGTGGTGGTTGGTGTTGTGGTTGTTGTTGTTGGTGGTGGTTGTGGTGGTGGTGGTTGGTGGTTGTTGTGGTGGTGGTGGTGGTGGTGGTTGGTGGTGGTTGGTTGTTGTTGTTGGTTGTTGTTGTTGTTAGATTTATATCCCACCCTTCCTCCCAGCAGGAGCCCATGTACTAATTTTGCTGATCTATGAACTGAAGGTAGAATTCAGAAACCTGGTGAATGTTATTTTTTGGGCAGCAAATTGCTACAGATTTTTTTCAGAAACTTGATATTGATAAAAATTCCATAATTTTGACTTTTTGAGATTTAGAATTTACCAAAATTTACTTTACTAGCAGAATGTGCTCAGCACTGTTTGGGAATTTTATGTTATTTTGAAACTGGTGGTTAAAATAGTGGTTTTGAAGGCCTCAGTCTACCATCTTGATTCAAAATGGTGTCCAATTGTATACAGACAGACAAAAATGTGCTCCTTTATCTCAGGAACTACCATGCAAATTTTGCTTATGATATCTTAAGAGGTGTCCAAATGCATAGAGAACAGACAAAGTAACAAAGTCAGGATACACATCACAATGGGCAGCTTCCATATTTAGATGTGCATCTCACTGAAAGAAATGAACAGCATCTGCCTTTAGATGTATTTCCAACTTAAAGTTCCTAAAACAAGATTATACAAGACACTCTGGGTTTTCCATGGAATAAACAAGGCCATGAGACAGAAAAGCTGAAAACTCCATGGAAATAAAGGGGCATGTTTATCACATTCCTAATTGATATCTTTTTGTAGCGTCTCTCACAACCATAATAGGATATGACAATAATGGTATTACTTCCAGATAATCTGAAGTGCAAGTCCCCCCTCACTCAAAAGGTTATCAGTAGCAGCTCTAGTAAATTGAATGAAAGACACATAATCCTAAAATTATTTCATATATTTAGTTAAATCAATGGCTATCAACTTCAGTTAGGACAAGTCTCTTGGGTGGTCTCCTGGTAGTGGTTTCTCTACAGTTAATCTCATTGAAACATAAAAGAGTTTTATATCAGCACAAGACACCTAAGAAAAGCTACACGTGTTTTTAAATAAGTCTATAAAGAGGAGGTAATACTTTGTGAAGGTTCTAGTCATTTGAGTATTCATATTTCCAAGATAGTGACATACTCTGAAGGCACATGTCTAACGTAAATGTGACTGAATTTCATTTGCATTCACAATACAGTTAAGTATTGCAGAGATTGGCAAAACAACCCTTCTCAGGGGAAAATGTCAAAGCACACACATACATTTATTCAAACCAACAGCATGCCTTTCATGTTCTTCTTAATTTCTAGAAAGCCTCAGTCAAGGAACAGAAGAACTTAATTAATATGTATGTCTCAGAAATTTCCTGCATTGTGCTGGGACATAAATGGAGTATCAGGACCAACTCAGCAACCTGCTAAAGTTCTAAAAAGACAAAAAAACATTCTTCACCCTTGTGATATAAACCTGTGATTCAACCATTAGAAAGATATCTGAACTAAAAATTGGCCATCTTGGAATGTTTTGCCCTTCTCTATATTAAAGATTATGGGTGAAACTCAAATTGAATTGAAGGCAGATGTTCAGTGCAGAAATATTTTATGTTCACTGGGGTCTATGCCAACAGGGCTTGAAACCTGAGCCTTAAACCAATATACAATCCAAAGGAAAAAAAATGGTGGGCTGGAACCAGATGTCATGCCAAATATATTTTATTTTTGCTCAGTGGAGGGTTTTGCAGGGTTTAAAAGCTTGAAGAACATTCTTACCACAAGAACCTTTACATCAATTATAAGAGCTCCATTCTTAAGAAAATTTGGCCTCACCGGATTCAGCTCTATGTGATCAACCTTGCCTGATGTTTCTATTCTACCCCAATTTTCATCACTTCTAGCATGCATCTCTCCCTAACTCTCTAGAGCCTTCCTGGTTACTGAACTCTGTTTGCTTTCCTGAACACTTGGGATGGGCTTATCATGGAAATGAATCTCATTTGTTGAGGGTTCCAATCAAACAGACAAAAAGACTGGAGGGTTTTTTCTAGTGTTCAGTTGGAACACTGAAATGCTCAATGTAACTGCTGTGGCAGATAACACCCTGCTTCAGCACCTACTCAACAGAACAGCCTACTAGCAGTGGATGACCCATCCAATTTTCTTTCTCTTCTTGCTACTACATGTTTATTTGTCACCTAGGGAAAGGAGTGCAGAATCCCCACTGCTGTCTGGTGGTCTACTCAGGAGTAGAGGGGCTGCCAACTGTATTCTGATTTTTCTGCTTGGAAACTTCACTTTGTCACACAGGCACTTTAAAACCCAGTAGTGTAAGCAGTTGGGAGGAGGGCACTAGCCACTGACCAGACACCAGCACAGACCAGAAATCTAATTAAGCTATGTATTTGAGAGTATAGAAAAAGGGGGAGAAGGAGAAACAGCAAGAAGACTGAACCAAAAATAAAATAAAACACTAAACCATAATACTGGTCTAGTTAATCCTATGCATACCAAACTTACTCATATGGCCACATCTGAGACTAGCAGTTTCTGGAATTGGTTGAAGGACAGAGATGATGAGGAACAACTGGTGTTTTGTGCTCGTGGCTTTGAGTGACAGGTCAGTAGGCTCAGCCAATTGAAAGATGGGTACATACTTCAGGGAAGTGAGCTTAACACATTTGGGAAGTTGGGAGATGGGGCTGTTGAAGTGTTAACTACTGCCAACTTTGTCTAACTTCCGCACTACACAGCAATCTGTCTTTAGCTTGTGTATTGGAGGGGAAATGTGACCTCTCTGCTTGGACATAATGGAGGATTAGAAAACTTGGGTATCTTAAAGGGACAGGATAGGGCAAGGCAGAAGCATGCCACAGCTGTTATTCCCCCTTCCCTTCCCTAAAGGGAAAAACACCCTCAGGTAGGGGAATAGCAGTACCTGATATTCCCATCTTATTCCCCAAGCAAGATTTCCCCCACCCTCATATAAAGGGGGAGAGGGATTGGCAGCAAATAGCAGAGCAGAGGTAGACAGAACCCCACCTTGAATCCATGCTGCTCTGTTCAGTGGGAATCACACTTTCAAGCCACCTCTTCTTCAATACTTCCCCTGTAACTACTGGCCATAGTACTTTCTGCCTGGAACTCAAATGGATCATCCACAGTGAGACCAGACCACGTTCTCATATATACATACAAGTTTACTAGTTGCTGGCTACAACTGTGCTAATGCCTTTAATTTACTAACATGTTTTTAAATCATCATATTCTCCAAAACAAACAAATCCCTATTCTACTTTAAACCTGAGTAAATAGATAAATAATATTGAAAAGGGGGGGGGAAAGGATGTGAGGTATAAACACAGTATGTCACTGCTGAGGACTGAGTCATACAAAGGAACAACCTGACCTTGCCCAAGGATGCTCTAGTCTCATCCACATGCTGTTTCCTTCAAATTCTACTGAGAGTGCAGACTTCCTTAGGGACAATAATTCTCAGAAGAGTGTTAGAAGTATGAACTGCCTAAGAGGGCTAAACATAAAAAAGTCTATTGTTTTGTAGGACAGCTTCTTTATAAGAGACAAGTTTTAGTAAGTGAGGTTCATGGTAAATTGTCTTTCTACCCGTAAGGGCGTTTAATTAGATTTAACCATTATTACACATTTAAAACAGACACTGAAATCTATGTCGCTCTTATTGATTGAAAGCAATATGCAGAAGACATGCATAACATTGCCAATAATCCTGAGAGCTATATCCACCTTATGGCAAAGTTGTACAGAAGATCAGAGAGCTGAGAAAGGATGGTGGCGAGGAAGAGATGAAACACTAGTGAGGCCGGCTGCTTATATCTCTAATCAAGTAAATCAATAGGTGGGGGAAATGATTTTTCACAGTCTAAGGAATATAGCTTTTAAAAATACTAAAATATATTGTTTACTTGACCTACTAGACTTGCTATCTCCTCTTATATAATTTAATGTGAGAGCTGAATTCCGGTCCCTGCTATCTTACACAAAATGTATCTTCCTGAGAAATCTCATATTTCATTCAAAGCAATAAATCAAAGCTTCTAACACTCATGCTTGTAAATATAACATTTGAAAATGTGCACACAGTGTTTTCAAACTCTAAACAAGCAGAAGTTCTTTATGCTTTATGCTTTCTGTCTGCTCCTCACCCACCCTCGCCAAGACACCCAACACTATTAAACTCTTACACATACTTCCATCATGTTATTTTAAGTCAGTTTTTCCTATCCTGCATATTTTATTTTGAGTTGAGAATTTGAGGTATCTTGATATAAAACATGAGATTAGTATAATGATTGTTCTTGATTTCATACCTATTGTTTTTGTGGATTATCTTCAAGGATTACTCTAATACGACAATAACACAAAATATTCAGGCTGTCAAGCTCAGATGGTTTTGAAGTATGCACATGCAATATAGATAAGATTAAAATATTGAGTTATATCTAAGTCATACTCAGAGTAGATCTGCTGCAATCAATGGACATACCTTGTCAGATACAATCCAAAACTTCCAGTTTAAGTTACAGATGTAGCTCAATTCAGACATTACACCAAGGAAGCATAACCAACAACCCGTAACTTACAATTTGGCTAGAAAACCAGATTAAGGAACCAAGGTTAAAAGAGATATGTGTACAGACCATGATTTGTGCTACTACGGTTTCACATAATGACTGAATTTCCAAGCAATAGTTATAGACACCGTAATCTCCAGAGGCCACTGTATATCATGAGCTATATCAGAGATGGGAACCATTTTTCAGCCCAAGAACCACTTTTCTTCATGGGCAACATGTTAGTGATGGGTGGGGTAGGGGCAAGAGTGCAACTCTTACCTTTGTACAGTAGGCTTCATTCCAACCATGAAAAAGTCAAAGGCTGTCTGTCTATACACATACTCATACATATACACAAACACACACACCCCTACATCTTGGCAAGCATTGTCACAGTTCAAAGGCATGTCCCTACTAGGCAAATAGCATAGAGGATGGCATGGAACAAGGCTGGTGAGATGTGGCCCCAGGTGAGTCCTGGCCAGATAGAGAGGTCTAAAGGACTGCATTTGGCCCCCTGGCCTGAGGTTTACCACTCCTGTTCTATACTATATGATTTCTTCAAGGTCTAGCCTGGTGATTCTACAGGACTCTATCCACTCACAAAATGTACAGAATCTATCTCATAATTCAAGGTAAACCAATATGTTGTGTCAAAAACTGTTGGTTGCTGGTAAAAATGGAGATGTCTCCTCAACTTTTAAATCTACTTTCTGAGCAAGAGCAGACGTACTGCCAGAAATCACAAAGAACACCTTTCTTTTCCCTTTCCTGGAACAAGAATCATTCAAAAGCAGACATCGGATAGGTAGGCTCTTCTTCTTGTAATGTATAGCAAATCTTTCAGAGAAGCACAACTTTACTTCAACAAATAGAACAGTGCAAGAGCAAGAAGGAAACCAAAGCAACTACAAATTAGGAAGGACCTGGGGGGGTATCCCACTGCCAAGTCCAACTCAAATATTTCAGGACAGGCACATAGTCTTCCTGGATCCTACTTAGAAAAGAGATTTACAGTTAACAAAACCATTCTCTCTCTGGGAGGTAAAAAAAAAGTCACTTAGGCAAGGTTCTCTGGGCTGCTGAAGAGAAATCTCATTTTTTTTTCATTCTGGAAAGTGTTCTGTTGGATATATGTGTCAAAATCTGTCCATGGGACTTCCTGCAGTTGTCACAGAACTTGTTGCAGTGTGTCTGAAATGCTCTTAATATGAAAAAATACTACCAGTAGTGTACTAATCTTGTGGCCCACTCGATCATATCCTTTGGCAAGTTTAGAACCTTTGATGAAATGAAGGAGTTACTTGGGACCTGCCATTTTTATTCTCTCATCAAAAAAGGCAAGTCCCTGACCTGAAGAGCTGTGCACTTTGACAGGGAGAAAACAATAAAGGCAAGACAGGGGAGAAAGTGAAAGCCTGGGGAATTTACTGGATAGACTCCTATTGCCAGTCCCAGTTCACAAAGCTCTGTATCAGAATGAGAAAAATGAGGCTTTCTTAGGTGAAACCCCACCCTTGCCACTACTGAATACAATGAACATCTTTCAGCAGAAGACAGGCCACAGGCACTTCTGAGCAGCAATCTTGTTTGCTTGATGGACAGGAACATTTCACAGGGCTAAATTAAGGAAGAGGTGGGTCTTGTGACAGTGTCTGGAGCACATATGTTTGCCATTACATGAAAATGAGGGTAAACTGTCCCACCCCTTTCCTGAGACCTCTAGAGTTTTCTGGACCAAGTCAGCTCCTTGGCTACAAGGCTCATTATCAATCTAAGGACTTTGTGGTAGATCTACACTTCCATAGGGGTTTACCGGAAGCTTGGGCATAACCACTATTTTATACTTATACCTACAGAGGCAAGAAGAGAAGCTGGCAAGAGGGATTTCTTATTCCCTGAGGCTCTGTTTCTGTCTTCATTCACAAGAAAAAGGTGGACTTCCCAGAGAGATTCTCACTGTCCTCCTTCTACCTGTTGTATATATTTATTTCGATCTATAGTGCATCCTGTCATATGGCCCTAGGACAGGTCATATACATTTTCTGGCATTTTAATCATTAAAAAAAAAGATGAACCACTATCCTCAAAAAGACTGCAGTCAAGTGCATTCCTGTTTCCTTCCCTTTTTTCTTAACCCAAATAATTTCATTCTTCATGAAAAACCCAACCCTCTATAGCAGAGCTTGGAAAAGTTACTTTTTTGAACTACAACTCCCATCAGCCCCAGCCAGCATGGCCACTGGATTGGGCTGATGGGAGTTGTAGTTCAAAAAAGTAACTTTTCCAAGCTCTGCTCTATAGCTTTGTACCCCACCTCACAATATAAACGTTTCTACAATATTGTGAACACTGTGCAAACTAAAAATATAAAATATTGTGCTGCACCACCTGAATATTACACATTATTTATTTGCAAAAAAGCAAACCCTGAGAAAATATATCTCACAAACAGTATGTCATGCGCTTCATTCATTCAAATGGGACAAGCACTGGTGGCATACTATAGTTAATACACTTGTCATTGGTGCATCTGCTTTAAGCAGCAAAGCATGTTGTATTAAATGTTATTAAATGAAAAATGGGGGGGGGAGAACTTTAAAAGTTTATTGGTGAACAAGGCCTGCTACAATTGAGACACTATTTCAAAGCATAGCATGTTGGATTGAGTCAAAATTCAGTTTCTAACTGCTAAATTCCCAGACGCCAAGATTGCTTTTACTGGCTTGTGGGTAATTTTTGGATGAACTCAATAGCAAAGAAAAAAGCTCCTTTCTTTTAAAAAACCATACTATTTCCCCCTTTCATGTCTCCCCCATCCCTTGCGGCCTATTGTTTTGTACTCTAAGTTGAAATTGCAAAGGCCCAGGGGCTTCTGATGTCTCTGACCACTGTTACTGTTAATTTGACAGCATGCCAGCAGTGAGCTAGCTCTGAGAAAATCCACAGCTCTTGTCAATCACAGACATAGTGCAGCACCTAACAGTGTTGATTCAACAGTGCCGTGAAATAGATGAGCATACCTCAAAGACTAAAAGAAGCGAGCCAGCTGCAGAATTCAACCAGAGAACAAACTGTTCTTTCAAAATATCCTTCAGGAAACTCACAGACAAGGCCAGTATGTAAAATTCTAAAATGACTTGCAAAAGATTTGAGAATGGGGAAAATCTACATCTACAACTGATGGAAGGGTTGTAGAGAGAGAGAAAATCCCACTCCCAACCTCCATGTTTTCATTGGCCCTGTGTACACACAGCCCTACACATGCACAACTTGCAGAGCAGTGCCATCGCCTTCCGCACATTTAACCTTGGTGGATGGGGGACCAAAGATACCTCTAAAAGCTCTCTCATGTCCTATGACCTGCACAGCTTGTTTCCTGATAGTTTCCTTTGTCTCCTTCTCTCACTCTTTGTGTACTCTGCACAAGCTTCTTTTCCTCCTTAATCTTCCCCCTTAACCCCACTTCCTCCATTCCTGAACCACCCACACCACCCTTATCTTTCCCACCTGTACCGGGGTCTTTCTAGTAGAGTTGCCTGGTCTCACACTGAGGCTTTAGGATCCATTTGCAGAGCCACAGGGCTCCAAGTACAGCTTATGGCAGGAGATTTATGAGCATATACAATAGCTGTATGAATACCCTGAATTCATAGTGTGTTACCAACCATTCACTACTAGGCTCAGCCTAGAGATGAAAATTTCCAGATATTTTGAAGTCATGGAAAAAATGTTTTCCCATTCATTCAGGATGGAGATGTGGAAATGTTAAGGAAAATATATAACATATTAATTTTTAAAAAAACAAACCTATTCTAACAGTACAGTGCAATCCTATGTATGTCTACTCAAAAGTAAGCCCCATTGAATACCAAATGACTTACTCTCAGGTAAATGTGTATAGGATTGCAGTCTAAGAACAGCCATGTAGCACCAGGAGTTGGGCCACATTTCTCTCCCAACCGTTCATCCCTCTTGCTACACCACCTTCGACCTGAGTATGAATGGGCCAAAATTCAGCTAAAATTGAGTTTTACACCGGACTTCCCAATAGTCTGCAGGTCCACTGTCATTGCAGACAGATCCTGAATGCTGTGAGTTTGCCCAGCTTTTCCCAACACCGGATTAAAAAACACACACATGGCACTTGGCTTTGTTAATGTGAAACTGGCTGCCCTGCCTCTTTGCTTTGCTAACTTGAAACTGATAAATTATGTCTTTGCTAACATGAAATTGACTGTCCTGTGGTTTGCTTTGCTAACTTTAAACTGACCAGCCTGTGTGTTTAGCTGTGCAGTTGTGATTGTAACATGAAATTGATCAGCTTGTGTGCTTGCTTTGGGAATGTTAAAACTGACAAGCCTATGTCTTTGTTTGGTCATTCATCAGCATTTCAGTATAAATATTTTCTAATGTACCCATCTTTAATGAAATTTCCCTATATATTGAATTTTTCTATGCTATTTTCACCAATTATATCCATTTTATGCACATTTTACCCTGGTACAGATTTGAGGAACCTTCCCCCCACAGATGTTGCTGAACCACAGCTCCCATCATCCCTGGCCATGCTTGCTGGGGCTGATGGGAGTTGTAGTTCAGTAACATCTGGAGGGCCAAATGTTCCCCACACCTGCCCTAGTATATGCAATTTTTACATGCTACTTGGCTGGAGAACTATATTGCAAAATTCAAAGAAGTGCAAATTTTGAAAGATGGCTGTGTTTCAGTTACATTTTTTCAGAAAATGTGAATTTGGTAGGTTTACCTTTAAAAGCAAATTGAATCAAATTTCCCCCATATACCTAGTGATAAGTGAGAAACAAGAGGAATCAGATGCTAATGTACAAAGCCATTCCTACCATGTTACAGAAGCGATATACCTGCAAGACTTCTAGTTTCAACCAAATAAGATGCTCTGTATTCTGCAGCTTTTGAAAGTACTTTTCTGGCATCAAATCCTAGCAGTGTTGCCTGCTTAATAATAGAGGCAAATGCAGCAGAAATGCTATCATTACATGCCCCCTGTGATTTCCCCTATATTTTGCCCTTTCGAGGTCTCCAAAATTGAATTCAATGTTGAATAAAAATTGGGAGACAGGAGTTTATTTTCTTTAGAAAAAAGCCCACTAGAGGAACAGCTTAGCTGCTTGCGAGCTTAGCAGCTGCTGTAACAGTTAATGTTTCTTTCACTCTTCTCCCTTTCTGAAGACTGGGTGATCTCCTGCCTCTCTTGTTTTCACAGAAGATTGCTCCCGAGTCTGGGAAGACAGCCAAGAGAGAGAGGAGAGAATAGGCAGAAATGAGGTCTTTTAAAAAGTCTACAGCTTATGCATTGTCACACTTTTAAAAGGTGACAGGAATTAAACCTGTCAACTCTTGGGCAACCCCCCATCTCAAGTGTAAGACTTGAGCTGGCCTATAAAAAAGCCATAACAGAGCTGGTTGTGGCCAGTCCGTGCGACTGCGCCAAAGAGGCAAGAGAAGAAGCAAGACTGCTGAGTGAAGAATACTGAAGAAAGACTGCTGAACAAAGAATATTGAAGCAAGACTGCGAAAAAGAGGCTGAAGATAAGATTGCAAAGCCACAGAAGCTGCTGAAGAAAATCAACAAAGCAAGGGCTACCGAAGCAAGTCTGCTAATGATGGCTAAAGATAAGATTACAAGCCTGTCCTTGAGATTGAGGCAAAGAAACTGCCTGATGCTGAAGCCAAAGCAACCTGTGCCATTTTATTGAACTACATAAAACAGCAGAAGCCTGCTTTTCCAGAAGAGAAAAGTTGGTATTGAAGTTTAGAAGGTATTTAGCACTGCAGAGAGAAACCTTTTCACCAAAAAGAATATTATATGAAATTTTCAAACCCTTTAGCAGAGACTGAAGAGGGAATATAAAGTAAAGTTTTCATACTGTTTCTGAAGCCCCAAAAAGAGAATATTACATAAAGTTTAAGACCATTTAGTTATGGCTAAAGAGAATTGAAAGAAGTTTAAAGAATTATCTAAGGATATTTTTACTAATGTAATGCATAAGGCTATTTGCATAAAGCTGTTTGAAAAGCTGTTTGCGTGTTATTGGATAAAATGTTATTTGACAGCCGCACTAAGGTGTGTTATTGCCTCACGATCATAAGCGCTAATTACTGAATTGTTATGAATTCATGTGCCTATCTAACCCATATGATGTAAGAGAGAGCTTGTTTAAGCACTGTATGTCCTGGCTACAGCCAGCAATATATCTCTATTTAACTGTTACGTTACTGGCTAAGGCCAGAGTATACAAAATTTTGACACTGACTGTGGCCAGCTACTTATACGTCTAATCTGCACCAGACTATAGTATAGAAATAAAGAAATATTTTCTGCTGTGGAACTCTACTTATATTTCCTGATACATCCTCAGCCCCTAGGAATCTCATGAGTAGGATTTCTTTTTCAAGGTTTACCTAGGTATTCGTCTGCTATCAATGACAGGACTCACTTAGGTGTGGACAAAGTATGACGTATAAGGCTCTGGAGAGACATAAATCTAGACAGAACGTGTAGAACCCTCATCTTTGTGTATCCATGAGACAAGAGTCCAGCTGGTAACACAAACTGTAATGCCTTTGAACCTTGGGTCTAGGAATTTTGCAGCAGTACAAATGGCCCTTAAAGTACTTCTTTGAAATGATGCTGAAAGAGAAAATACTGTATAAGAGATTTTCAATTTTACTCAAAGTTTCCAAACTTTTCACTGGGAAAATGGAAGAGTAGTCATAAAGAAATAGAAAAAAGGTAGGTTTCCGTCCCCCTGGCCCCATTGCCTCCCTTTTCTTGGGCTTTCACATGTCTAGTTCTGCCTTTTACCACTCCACCACTTTACCACTCACTGATGCTTTCAGACCAAAACACATAGCCATTTTTTGTTTTTTGTTTTTTTAGAGTTGGCAGCCCTGTGACATTGCCAGGCCTCTCCCATTAAATCACCAAGCCCAGCACCTTGAAAGTCAGACTTTGGGATACTGGAAACCTGGCAAATGAACCTTCTGAGACACAGGCAGAAGCATGTCCAATTAGCTATCCCAGGAGACCTTTTCCAAACTTCACAGGTACTTCTATTGTGACTAAAGCCCTGACTGCCTCCCACCCTGGCCATAACAATGGTTGGGACCCTGGTAGCAAATTTTTGGATTTGAGGAACACTAAGTTCCTTTATTTATTTAAGGACCTTTATATACCACTTAATCATTCTAATTTCTAAGTGCTGCACATAAAAATGAACCATACATAAAGCAATAAAATCATCATAAAACCAACCACTTCAAAATGCCTGCTGGAACAAAATGTTCTTCATCATGTGCCTGCAGTTCAGCATGGAGGGTGCTTGTCTAATCTCAGCTGGGAGGAAGTTCCACAGACGTTCCACAACACCAAATGCATGGCTGGATAGTCTGCCAATGGTCTACTGATCAACTGTCATGTCTGCCTTGTTCTCTGCCCAGACCCACTTCTATTGGTATTCACTGCCCAACTCCACCCCCCCTACGTTGCACACCTTTATGTGGTGGGGGGTTTGAGAGTGTTGAAGAAGCTGAGAGCAATGCCATCAGGAGTCTAGACCAAGACGCTAGACTCCTAGCAGGGGCACCCAAGGTGGAACGGTCAAAGCTGAGACACCAGACTAAGATGCATCCAAACTCAGAGAAGGGAATGGTAAACCACCTCTTACCATAAAAACCCTATAAACAGGGTGTCCAAAATGCAACACGAGATAGTGCTGGAAGATGAGACCCCCAGGTCAGAAGGCACTCACCGAGCTACTGACGAAAAACTAAGGACAAGTACGAGTAGTGCTGTGACTAATGACACAGCTGGGTCAAAGCCGAAAGAAAGACCAGAGGCTGATGGGCACAGATGCGAAAGGGAAGTCTGGAGTTGAATGATGCACACAATAGGAACATGGAATGTGAGAAGCATGAACCAGGGAAAGTTAGAAATTGTCAGCAAAGAAATGGAACATAACATACTTGGTGTGAGTGAATTAAAATGGACGGGAATGGGACATTTTCAATCAGGCAACTACAAAATATTTTATGCAGGAAATGCAAAATTAAGAAGAAATGGGATTGCCATAATAGTGAGAAGTGACATAGCAAAAACAATTAAGAGCTATGATATGAGTGAGTTATATCAATGAGATTTAACAGGAAACCTATTAACATAACCATTATCCAAGTCTACGCTCCAACGGCAAATGCAGAAGAAGAGAAATTGGAAAATTTTTACAGAGAACTACAGGAAGAAATTGATCACACCGAAGCAAGATGTGCTGAAAATCATGGGGGACTGGAATGCAAAAGTAGGGAACAGAGAAGATCTAGGAATTGTGGAGAAATAGGGCTTAGGAGATAGAAATGAAGCAGGAGAAAGACTTATTGAATTCTGTGAAGCCAATAATTTGTTTCATGCAAACACATTTTAAACAACCGAAAGAGAACTGTACATGTGGACATCACCAAATGGCCAATATAGGAATCAAATTGATTATATAATTGGTAGCAGGAGATGGAGAAATTCCATACTTTCTGCAAAAACAAGACCAGGAGCAGACTGTGGTACAGAACATGAACTGGTCATATCAAAAATCAAAGTAAAGCTAAGGAAGAACAACAAAGCAATAATAATGCCAAAATGTAATTTAAATAATTTCCCAGAAAAATATAAAGATCAAATAACGAACAGATTTGAGGCTTTAAACTTACTGGACAGAGAACCAGAAGAACTATGGAATGAAGTCAGAGACATTATCAGGGAAGAATGCAAAAAGACAATACATCTTGTTAAAAAGAGAGAAAGACCTCAATGGATGACTGAAGAAACTCTTCAAATGGTTAAAGAGAGAAGGAAAGCAAAAGCAAAAGGAGATAGAAACACAGTCAGAACCCTAAATGCAACAATACAGCAACTAGTATGTAGGGACAAAAAGGACTATTACGGTAGTTATTGTATAGAAATTGAAGAGGACAACAGAAAGGGTAGAACAAGAGCCCTATTCCAAAATATTAGAGAACTTAAACGGAAATTTAAACCAAGAGTAGGGATGTTGAATAATTAACAGGGGAACACACTGACTGACCAAGATGAAATAAAAGGAAGATGGAAGCAATACACAGAACTCTGTAAAAAGATGCAAGGATGACAGATTCATTCATGTAGGAACCATATGATGAAGAACCAGAAATTTTAGAATGTGAGGTGAAAGCCGCTCTTAAAATTCTTGGAAGAAACAAATCACCAGGAACAGATGGCATACCAATAGAGTTGCTGCATGCTGGTGAGACTGAATCTGTCCAAATTTTGACAAAAATATGTCAACAAATATGGAAAACTAAACAATGGCCCACAGACTGGAAACGTCAATATACATCCCAATTCCAAAGAAAGGGGATCCTAGGGAATGCAGTAATTACTGAACTATTGCCTTAATATCCCATGCAGGTAAAGTGATGCTGAAGATTCTACAACAAAGGCTCTCACCATATATGGAGCGAGAAATGCCAGACGTCCAAGCTGGATTTAGAAAGGGTAGAGGGCAGAGATCATATAGCAAACATACGTTGGATAACGGAACAGACCAAGGAATTTCAGAAGAAAATCACCCTGTACTTTATAGATTACAGCAAAGCCTTTGATTGTGTAGATCATGAAAAACTATGGAATGTTTAAAAAGAAATGGGGGTGCCACAGCATCTGATTGGTTCCCAATCGGAAAGGGTGTGAGACAGGGTGTATTTTATCACCCTATTTGTTTAATCTATATGCAGAACATATCATATGGAAAGCAGGATTGGACCAAGATGAAGGAGGTGTGGAAACTGGAGGGAGAAATAGCAATAATTTAAGATATGCAGACAATACCATACTACTAGCAGAAACCAGCAATGATTTGAAACGAATGCTGATGAAAGTTAAAGAGGAAAGCACAAAAGCAGGACTACAGCTGAACATCAAGAAGACTAAAGTAATGACCAGAAGATTTATGTAATTTTAAAGCTGACAGTGAGGACATTGAACTTGTCAAGGATTATCAATACCTTGGCACAGGCATTAACCGAAATGTAGACAATAGTCAAGAAATCAGAAGGTGGCTAGGACTGGAAGGGCAGCTATGAGAGAACTAGAAAAGGTACTCAAATGCAAAGATGTATCACTGAAGACTGAAGTCGGGATCATTCAGGACATGGTATTCCCGATCTCTATGTATGGATGTGAAAGTTGGACAGTGAAAAAAGCAGATGAGAGAAAAATCAACTCATTTGAAATGTGGTGTTGGAGGAGAGCTTTGTGCATACCATGGACTGCAAAAAAGACAAATAATTGGGTGTCACAACAAATTGAACCAGAACTATTACTAAAAGCTAAAATGATGAAACTGAGGTTATCATATTTTGGATACATAATGAGAAAACATGATTCACTAGAAAAAAACAATAATGCTGGGAAAAACAGAAGGGAGTAGAGGAAGACCAAACAAGAGATGGATTGATTCCATAAAGGAAGCCACAGACCTGAACTTACAAGATCTGAACAGGGTGGTTCACAACAGATGCTATTGGAGGTCGCTGATTCATAGGGTCGCCATAAGTCGTGATCAACTTGAAGACACATAAGAACAACAAGCCCAACTCCCATTATCATTTGCTGTTCCTTCCATCTTACATTTAGCTACTATTGCTGCATAACCCACAAGAAAAGTACTGGCCAGTCTTGCAAACAAGCCTATCCTCACCTTAAAAAACCTGCCTGCACGCACATGCTTTACAGTGCAATCCAACACATGGCTATTGTGTTCAATGAGGCTTACTCCTAGGTTAGCATGCATAGGGTTGCAATCTTAGGCCACAACCCTAAAACACACTTATTAGGGAGTAAGTCATACTGAAGGCCATTTTTGAATAGATATACATAGGATTGCACAGTTAGTAATCTGTGACACTTTGAGAGCCCAAAATTTTAAAAAGAACCATGTCTTCTCAGTGATAAAACACTATTGTCCAATTGCCTGGAATCAATTCTTCTGGACCATAGGCTACTTGGCAAATGGCTATTTACAAACTTACTTTAGACAGGACACCAGCTACCTAGTCAACACCAAGAACCATATCAGAAACTCAATAAGGCTATGACTAATTTGCATATTTCCATGCTATTTTTGTACAGCAGCTGCAACATAACAATTGGCAGAGATGTGGAACTTATATGATTACATCATTGTCATTCATACACACACAACCTGCCATCAAATGTGAATGGTATTGGGCTCCTCCTGGGAGGAAGGGCGGGATATAAACCAAATAATAAATAAATAAATAAACTCTTGACAAATCTTAGGAAGTGAAGCCCACATTTGATGACAAATTTAGATGCATTTACGTTGATTCATTGCTTGTAATGTTTTAGCCACATGTCAAAATATATCTCTGCAACTGGGAGATACAATGTTAAAAAGTAAAACCCAGCCTGGGCAGAGAAATTCCTCAGAGGCTGCATGTGTTTGATGGGCTGTAGATATCTACCCTAATTTACAGCACCAATTTTTATTCTGTTCCTTTACAGCAAGAAAACTTAGTTCTCACCACGATCACTTGGCCATGCACTAAAAAAGAATAAAAAGAAGAAATATGTGCCAGTGGTATACAGACAGCCATATACCACTGCTGGGATAATTTAATTCATTTGTTTGGCATTTCTTCTAGCAAACATCAATAACGAACAGTCACAATTTTATACTCCAGTGAATCAGACATCTGGCAGTCTTTTGCATCCGTATTCAGAGCATTTCAGCCTGACATATCATTAATAAAGATTAATTTTGTTGCAACTAAATGTATGAAAACTGTTCTATGCCTAACAATAAAGTATCATCAAGGAGTCTGCCACTTTTGCCCTGTTGCAAAAATATGTTTCATGAAGATCATTCGCAAGAATTTGAACTACTAATGCCCTTTAATTCAGAACATGTAGTGACAGTTGTCAAGGCTGCTTTGAGGCAGGGACTATGTTTTCTTTACTCACCTTTTTCTGCTCCAGATAATGGTTGTAAAAACATAAAACCACAGCAGCTAGATAGATGATAGTAAAATAGTAGTGTCAGGGAATACAAAACTATCTGCAAGAATTGTTCTAAATTGCATTGGCTCATCTTACCAAAACCATACTTAGAATAGAAAAGACTATTACTATAGCTACAGTAAAAACGCAGTAAAAAGAAAACAGCACAAGTACTGGAAGATTTAGTAATAGCTTCCTAGAGAAGTTCATCAAATATCTAATTGGCCCAGGCTCTACTACAACAGCACACATTCACTAGTAAACTGGTTGCTACTAATCTGATTACTAGAGGTAGGATCAAAACAATTACAGAATGTTGAGATGCTGCTGAACAGGAAATTTGGAGATCCATATAGGAGAACTTAGGCACATGCATAGTACTCTTTGGCTCCCAGCCAATCTGTTTACAATAAAGTATTATAGTTCAACTTAATTCACTACAATCATGAAGGAAACAGAAATGATAGGAATAATTCAAATAATTTGTGTTCTGGCAATTGAGGGTAATCAAACACATGTGAAGGTAATCATATGGAGATTGACACCTGATCATTGTCGATTTCCAGCCATTGTTCATTAACGAAGTACAAAAGCAAATAGACTTAACTAAATATTTTAGAGTGGTTACAGAGCACACTCCAAAATCATATTACAGAACAATTAAAGTCAGAATAACTTGAAACACAATTCCAATAAAAGAAAACAAGGGCTTTCAACAGAAAGAAGCTCCTTATTACCTATAGTAATTAATTATTGCTTCTGCCTGGTTATTTAGTATTTAATCCTATATTCATTTTCCAGTAATAGCTCAGAAAATATTCTCCTTGAGAAAAACAAGGAGTACTGAACTAATGTTGGCAAATTTCAAGTCTGCCTTTCTTCTTAAGTTAATTGACAGTAAACAGGCTTGCCTGTCTATCTATCTTTGTCTAACTTTTTTCTGGGTGGATAAACCCAATCAGTACTATACTTGACAAAAGACAATGATATTGTTAATGAGGGCATCTACGTGATGTTAAACTTTTCTTCACAGGCATCCAGTGAAATTAACAACATGCCCCTAAATTGTCAAATGCCAAAATACCATTGCTTCTCTATGCTGATGATGCTGTGTTGCTATCTTTGTCTAGAATAGGGCTAAACCAACTATTATTCGCCTTGGGAATATATTGCTGTAATAATCGGCTAACTATTAACTATAGCAAATCTAAAGTCTTAGTGTTTTCCAAAGCCCGGAAACAATATAAATGGACTCTAAATGGCAATGTTATTGAGCAAGTTTTTCACACAAAATATCTAGGAATCCAAATGCAAAGCTCTGGGATTTGGTCTCAACAGTGTAGGCACGCAATTAATTCAGCAAGTCTCAGTCAACAGCTTATTCTAAGGTTTTTCTTTTTGCAAGGTGGTCAATACATCCCCTCTGGTATCCAAATTTATAAAGCAAAGACGCTGGTCCAGCTTACATATGGTGTTCCAATCTGGATTCTGGGCTTTAATCCCCAATTAGAAAGACTACAATCTATTTTCCTTAGGAAACTATTGGGTCTCCCTCTGTGTGTGAGTAATGCTGCTATCTACTTAGAAGTAGGTATTTGCTCAGTAGCTTGTAAAGCCTGGACTGATGTCCTAAAGTGGTGGCTGCATCTACATTTCCTAGCAGCCCCTGGTAGCTATCTCTCCCTACTGCTCTCACATTCTTTTGACAGCCGTTGGATGCATGCGGTGGTAAAGAAAATAACTAAGCTGGGTTTCTCTCCTGAAGTGCTAGGCAACTATGGGCTTGAGAAGGCTCAGCTCATTGTTGCCCAAAGATTAATAGACATAGACTTGCAGCACTTGAGAAATGCAGCTAACAAATTCTGCTCCCCACTAATCTACAGCAATTTTAGTAATTATGGAATTACTGTGGCTCCCTATATGCTCTTATTGACCATTCCAAAATACAGGAGAACATTTACTCTCGCCTGATTTAACATGCTGCCCTCGGCATTGTTAAAAGGCCGCTTTAATAAGATTCCAGTTAGTGAACATACATGTCTCTGGGGAGCTGGTGTAACGGAATCCGTACAACATGTCCTTTTATCCTGTGAGTTGTACAACGAATTTAGAATTAAGTTAATTTCCCCCTGCTAACTACTTGGCCTAGGAGTAATCCTGCCAACTTGGTGTCATTTTGTTTAAGCGATGTGTCATCTCATGTCACCACTAATGTTGCAAAGTTTCTTCTCACTATTATGCAAATTAGGAAAAAATGCTGTCAGTCCACTTTTTAAAGAATTATTCATGGATTGTAGGAATTTCGATAGTATTGTTTTTTAAATGTTTTAATCTTTCTTCCTGTTTTCTTTTTAATATCTGGTCTGTGACCATAATAAAACCATTCATTCATGGTTGTTAATAGCTTCAGGAAAGGAAGAAGGATGGCAGAAAGACAGGAAGCAGCACAGCCTGTTGAATCTTCTTATGTTTTCATTTCCTATCCATACATTTTGCATCTTTTTAAACATAAAATTGTTTTTAATTATCACCTGAAAAATGTTAGGCTTCTGAACCAAACTCTGACTAGCTATCATATTCTTATTGGCTACCAATTTGCTTCTGACCCCAATTCAAAGTACTGGTTTTTAACCATAGCTTCTTGGGACTTCAATAACTCAAGGACCACTGTTCTCTGTATGAACCTACTTGGACCCTGAGATTAACATCTGAGGCCTTTCTCTGTGTGCCCTCTCTAAGAGATGTTCAGAGCATGACAAGAAGAGAATCGGACTTTTCTATGGTGGCCCCCCAATTGTGGAATGCTGGCCCCAGCAAGGCTCATATGGTGCCAACTTTGTCAATTTTCTGGCACTATGCAAATACATTTTAATTCTCCTGGGCATTTGGACAGCACTAATGGCCTGGCTTTTGGTGATTTATTTTTTGTGTACATTCTGGGGAAGGTTTTGCTATTTTATGGTGTTGCATGATTTTTATGGAGGAACACTTAGTATATTTATTTCTTTAGAATGAATTCTGATGTATATTTTATTTTGTATTTTACTGTCCCTGTAAATCGCAATGGGACTCTTTCTGGTATTGTAAAGCAATACATAAATGTAATTGAATTTAATTGAATTCTAGGCAAACAAAATATTAAGAACATATGAAGTTGACTTATACAGAATTGGCCTTCCAAAGTTTCAGGCACAGAGAGAATTTTCCTAGAGCTGTTACATGAGCTCCTTTTACCTGAACGTGTCAGGGATTGCATCCAAGATCTTCTGCATGCAAAGGATCTTCTATACCACTAATATGTGGCCCCTACCATCATATTTGCTATAGCCAATGGACATTACTAATTGTATTTCACTTGAAATTTGAGGGAGGGAGGGAGAGGGGCAATGTGAATTATTTCTTGTTTTAACTGTGATGCCTTTCACCTTTTTAGAGAACCAACTAAAAGTCTTGACTCAGCTACTTTTAGTTGTATTTCTGAATTCAATGGGATTAAACAAGATAAAAGCCTAGTGATGGAGTGACAGAAAATCTTTGGTTTTCCAGATGTTGTTGCACTCTAACTTCCATCAGCTCTAGCCAGCAATGATCAGTAATGATGGGGGGATGAGGAGGCTCTCCCACGTAACATATTTGTACCAGAGCTGTGCTTGGTGGAAGCATAGGACCATCTTCTCTGTGGCTCCATGCAGGTTGCAGAATTTAATGAACTTTCACCATATTTTAAAGAAAGTTATTTTGGCAGACTTTTTCAGTCTACCTGGTTACTTTGTCTGTATTTTCTCTGCCATTCTGTCTGCTTTTACCTTGTTTTCTTTGTGATTTTTAATCTATTAAATTAATTTTGGTACTTTATGTCAGCCACTTTTTTATATTAGCTACCTTATTTATTTGTTTGTTTGTTTGTTTGCTTGATGTATAACCTGCCTTTTCTCCCAGCAGGAGCCCAGGGCAGCAAATACCTTGGGTATTTTCAGATTGAAAGGTGGGGTATAAATTTAAATAGATTTTTTTTGTTCCACTCTGTTCTTGATTTTGTCTACTGTGTGCACTCAGTGTAACTAATTCCCAAATATTGACAGTGATCCAATGAATCATAAAACTAGTTCTGCATGCTCAAGAGAGATTTGGAACTGTGGATTTTTTTTAAAAAAATGGCAATCCAGTCTCAGGCCACACAATAAGTCTTTCGAAAGTCATGAAAAATTTAAAAAGTAGCTTGCAGTGTGGCATAAGGGCCTGCTCTTCAAAGGCAGAGAGTCAAAATCTCTACAGGTCATACTGAAGTCCTTAGGTGCACCTATAGCAGCTGTTTGTATCCTAGCCTTATGTCAAAAGAGGAACACAGATATTTCTTTTTAAGTCTGCTGTTCTGTCAGATAATCTATATTTTACTTCCAACTTTTACTTACATAATAAAATTGCTTTTAATGCCAGTTTTGTGGGCAGTCATTTTGCATTTGCAGCCTTTTAAACTGCATAAAAGAAAATGGATGTGAAGCATTACCAAACTTATTAATTTTATTGTAGATATCCAATTTTCATGAATGTACTAAGGGCAACACCTTTTTTCAAAATAGTACAGGCATACCCCGCTTTAACATACGCAATGGGTCCGGAGCGTGTATGTAAAGTACATTAAAGTACTTAAAGTGAAGCAATTATCTATGTATGTACTGCATTGCAATCGCCACTAGATGGCAGCGGCATCATGCCATTAAGTGTCCGTTATTGCAAAGCGCGAACGTTACAGTGGGGTATGGGGGAGTATGGAGCATGTATGTTATAGCGAGGCGACTAAGTGAAGCGACTTTTACCGTGGTATGCCTGTATTAAAACATTTCGAACTGTCCAGCAAATTTAGAATTACTAAACATTAGCACAATCAACATTTTGATGGTTTATATTAAATTTCCTGTTAAAACAAGCATTATATTTCTATACAGAATTAAACATATTGATCATAATGGAATATATTTGTGTGGTTTGTTAAAGGATAAAAAGGAAATGAAATAACTGAAGTATTTTTAAGTTACCTGTGTACCATATTTATGTGTTCAGTATGGCACTTACTTTAAAACATTTTACTTCATAAAGTATACATGTTTTAAAACAAATATCGCAGTTGAGTGCTCTCTTCTTGCTTGACCCTTTTCATGAATTAAATAAATAATCATGGACATAAACATTATGTACATAAACATTTACATAAACATTATGCAAAATATCTCCTATTTAAAAATACCCACTAAATTAGGTATGTGCCAGTAGTGTAGTGGCAAATTCAGAAGTGCAATGAAATCACCTGAACAACCTCTTTCTTGTGAACGCACAGTATTAAAGGTTCTCATGCTTTCCCTTCAGTCCTGTGGCTATTTAGAGACCGTATATGTCAGGACTAAGGATGCATCAGGAAAAATAATAGGAATTCTATAGTGGATTGTCTTTGCAATGTTTCTTAAAATATTTATTTTTTTCTTTATACATTAATTTCTTATTTATACAAAGTATGCATTTACCGGCTTCAGCCAGTAAATTGCAATCATGTAGATCAGGATCAAAGTCCTGACTGGTTACAAGCACAAAATGGCACACATAATGCTTACTGTAGCCTTAGCCAGTAGCTCTCTTATATAGTCTAGCTCAGGATTATACAGTAGGGCCCCACTCATACGACGGGTTATGTTCCAAACCCCCGCTGTAAAGCAAAAACCGCTGTAAAGTGAAACCCATTGAATAGAATGGCGCACGATGCCCGAAAACCGCCGTAAAAGCAGAACAAGCGCCGTATGACTGGGGCTTTAGTCTAATTGTGTCTAATTGAGACCACTGTATTAGTGAAGCGCTGTAAAGTGAAGTGCTGTAAAGCGGGGCCCTACTGTATATTAGACTTATACAGCAGTATACACTGCAATATACATTTAACTTATCTTAAAGTATAATGTTCTATTATTTCCCACTTATACATTGTATAACTTACATTGCAATAATTGTGAAGTTACATTGCAAGGAACCAACATTAAACAAGTTACATTTCCCTTTTTATATATATTCTGTTTCTCATCCATAATGAAATGGAACCATCTCACCCTTGTGGGACGCAGAACTGTGTTAGCAGCACAGCATAACAGCAGTGTGTCTTCAGCCCAGTCTCCAGGGAGACTGGCCAAATACTGCTTCTGATCTCCTGTATTTATGTGAGTGTCTCAAGGCTGTGACCTTGCTGAACAGCTGGGACTTTAGCTATCTCCTTATCAGCTGCTGTTCTATGTGCCACCTGCTAGAGACAGCTAATGGGACCAGCTAACCTGTTCATCAACAACTAGTCAACTCAACGAGTCGACTGAACTAGAATCAGGGGTTATCCACACAATATAAGGGGCTTCCTCTTGTGGCTCCTGCATGTTGTTCTCTCCTTTGTTTATATTAGCAAGCATACATTGGCTGACTGCCCAGAACTAGACAAAGGGGGGGGAGAGAAAAACGTTTCCAGTTTGGACTTTACAAGGCTTGATTGGATACTATGAGGAGGTCTGCATACCTGGACATATAATATTCTATACATTAGGATTAATACATACATTTTGAAGACTCTTAGATGGGAAACTGACATACATTAAACTTGGGGTCAGCCATAACAGCAGGGTCCCTTCATGATAGTCACAGCCACACCCCTTTTTAAGATTATACAACCTTCTAAAATTATAGCCAGGCTTGAATACTACTTTCTGTTTCTATATCACTGTCACTATTTGACTGTTCTTTCTCCGTTAAGAGATATTACTGAATTATCTACTAACACTTTTCTCTCCTGCTGCTACCAAACTGCCTGATGATGTAGATGGGATGCTATCATCAGGATTCATTGTCTCTTCTTCTGCAATTACACAATCCTCACGCTCCACAACTTGTCTTGACTTTTTGAAGTAGGGACTAGTAAAGGCTTGCTTGCAATTGACACTCATTGGGACTCTTCTCTGGCTAACACCCCTTTCATGCTGATTGGCTCATAGGACACTGGAGACATAGGGACCCTGCTGGCACCTGGTTCCCCAAAAAGCAAAAGGTCTAAACCTCTGGGACCCTGGATGGCTACATCCCCGGATATGTCACTTTGCTAGCAAATTTCCAGATACATCTAAGTGCCTATCCTAGTTGGAGAACTTCTTCATCTACAGTCATCAGCACTATAATGGGAAAGGCGTGGCAGCTTGAAAAGGAACACTATCTGTGCCAATAGTGATGCCAGAATATAACAAGTGTAGTAAAATGCCCAGCGGGAAAACTGTACTGATTTATTTATTTATTTATTTATTTTATTACATTTTTAGACCGCCCTATAGCAATAAGCTTCCAGGGCGGTGTACAGCATAATAAAACAGGTTAAAATACAGGTGGATGTAAATACAATACACAATGAAACATAATTAAAAATTTCTAAATTTAAATACAAATTTTTAAATTTTTAAAATGCCTGGGCAAAGAGATAGGTCTTTACCTGGCGCCGAAAAGATAGCAGAGAAGGCACCAGGCGTATCTCGTCAGGGAGGGCGTTCCATAGTTCGGGGGCCACCACTGAGAAGGCCCTAGCTCTAGTTATCGTTCTCCGTGCCTCCCTATGTGTTGGGACACGGAGAAGGGCCTTCGACGTCGAGTGCAGCGACCGGGTAGGTACATAGCGGGAGAGGCGTTCCGCCAGGTATTGCGGTCCGATGCCGTTAAGGGCTTTATAGGTAAGAACCAACACTTTGAATCTGGCCCGGAAACACATTGGTAGCCAGTGCAGCTGGGCCAGGACAGGTGTTATATGATCAAATTTTTTAGTCCCAATAAGAACTCTGGCCGCAGCATTCTGCACCAGCTGAAGTTTCCGAACCGTCTTCATAGGTAACCCTACGTAGAGTGCATTACAGTAGTCCAATCTAGAGGTTACCAGAGCATGGATAACTGTGGCGAGGTTCTCCCTATCCAGATAGGGTCGTAGTTGGGCTACCAGCCGAAGCTGGTAGAACGCATTCCGTGCCACCGAGGCTACTTGAGCCTCCAGTGACAGGAGCGGATCTAATAAGACCCCCAAACTATGGACCTGCTCCTTTAGGGGGAGTGTAACCCCATCTAGAGCAGGTCGGACATCAACCATCTGGGCAGAGAGCCCCCCCACCAACAGCATCTCAGTCTTGTCAGAGCACCTGAAGCACTGTTTACTGCAGAGGTGTCTGCGCCACCTGGCAAGGATCACCATTCCAGCCATGCATGAGACAGCTACCTTCAGCAGCTGAAATACAAGATACACACACACGCAATGCCCACAAAGAAGCTTCTTTCCTGGAGGATTTGTTAACTGAAGTATTAGTGTATAGAGCTTAGCACATAAGGTAGTATTTGTATTGCATTCTACTATGGACCTCATCAGAGCTTGGAAGTACTTTTTTGAGGAACAAGTGGGTAATTCCTTTACATTTTGATTGTAATAGAACTAGGAGTAATTTTATTACTTTTGTGGAGCAATTGTAATGCTTCCAGCATTACTTTTGGGCATTACTTGGGGGGGGAGCAGGGGAAGTCTTCTGCTCCTCTGACTTGTGGATGAAAATCATGTGCCTCAAACCAGGCTTCTGTGCAGCGTCGCTCTTCCCTCATGCTCTGTGGGTGTGTAGGAGGCGATGAGGGAGGAGGTGGAGCATGAGATGGGGCAGAGTGGAGAAAACAATTGAGATAAAGAACTGTGGAAGTGAAAGATGACAGTGTGTGTGTGTGTGTGCGCACGCGCGCGCGCACGCACGCACACTATGTTTGCACTTGGCACACAAAGTGGCCTCCACCACCCTCTCTGGCTACTGTGCTGCATTTGCAGTATTTTAACTTTTTTGCATCTCAGAAGAAAATGTTTGCTTGGGTGAGTGTCCCTTAGTTCATGACAAAGCAGGGTCCGGGAGGTGGTTAAATGAGAGAGATCATGCTTGCTAGCTGAGTGGGGGTGGTTGCACTTGGTTTGACGTGCAAAGATCTGAGTAGTGGCCTCAGCCTCCCTCCCCACCTCCCTTACCAGTGAAGAGACCACCATTGCTATCTGATGGATAAAAAGAATTATTCTACTACCTCTGTATATGTGTGCATTTATTTTTAATATTGTTTTAGGCTACTTAGATGTGCAGCAGCCAAGGCCAGCACCTTGTAGGCATTATTTTAAAAAAGTAACTGAAATGTAATTGTAGTGATTACTTTTGAGAAAAAGTAAAGTAATCAGTTACTTTCAGAGCAACTGTAATTGTAATGGTAATTACTACTTTTTTGGGCCATGTAATTGTAACTGTAATTTATTAATTTTTAAAAGTAATCTTCTAAGCTCTGGATCTGATCAAGCCAAAGTTCATTTACTTTGTCCCATTGTTTTCAGTGGAAGAGTTACGTTTCTCCCACTGAAATGAATGAGGCTTAAATATAGCACAATTGGGCAAAATAAACATCTAAATACAAATTCAATTTCCTTGCTATCCTGGCCTATGTCTGTCACTTACATGAGAGGCAAACAAGATCTCATGAGATAATCCAGCTTGATACACATATCCTACTACCAAAAGACAGAACTGAAATACTATCTGTTCTCAAAATAAAATAGTTTTGTTGTGTAACTAATGTCCCATTTTTTATAATTCATTATGACTGTAGTATTCAAGACAAGGTTTTTCAAACTTTAACAAACAAAGCTACCCAAACTTAATAATGTACTTGTGATTGCCAGAAAAATTATTCTTGTTCTTTAACATCACAAATATTTCATTTTACTCCATTGATCATTATTCAGATGCTACGCAAGAAATAATTAAAGACCCTAATTGATTTTTAGTCAATGGGGGTAAACCAGATGTTCTGCATTGAGTTAGGGTCATTATACTTTTGTTAAAAATTAGTATGAAAAAGGCAGTTTGTTCATAATTATAATTTTAAGAGCTATGAAATGTAATTTAGTGCCTGAGGTTACTTAACACATCATTGAACACTTTTTGTACATTTTCTTTTCACTTAAGCCCTGACCCCTAATCAGACATGCTCGCTTCTCTTTATATTTCATTTTAAAAAATGCCATCAACCTAACAAATGCAAAAATAAAATCAATTCACTTCACTACGATATGTACATGACCTTTATAACAAATCTGGATTTTTGCAATATTTATTTTGATGCTAGTGTGTTTGCGTATGGACCACATCAATTACAGGTAAGCAACTTTGTATTTTAGATTAAGGCAAGAGCCTGTCTTTTTATTGTAATACTCTAAAGCACTATGCACACTGACAGCACTAAACAGATTTTTTTTGTTTTATTTACAATTACTTTTTCATTTATAAACTGAAAGTTTAGAATGTTGATGCATTTCAGTTTCAGATTATTTAGGATTCTCAGTTCCTAAAAACATTATTGGGAGAAGGGGGATCTATCTAGTTCTAAGATACTTTCTAAACAGATTGCCAGGAATCGTATACCATGTGGGGAAGGTTATGTTCTAACACATAACAGGCAAGTGAAGCTTATAAGAAAAGGTTGCCATGTAGAGTGCTTCTGTTCAGGATTCTAGCCAGCTAGTTAAGATACTCAAGTTCTTTCCCCCTGCCCCCATTCCCCCCCCACACAGAATTCTATACCCACTGCAGTATTCTCAGTCCTCACTGAGCTTGTTTGTACTTCTGAAAACCTTGGGGTTCTGCTGCTACTTCTGTTGTGTCTGGTTGGTGCCCTTTTGGCTACACTAAGGATGAGTTTGTTATTAGTATATATACAATTGGATCCAAAGGTTCCATGAACAGAAGAAGCTTCAGTTCACATTAGAAGGCTTCTGAGAGCAAAAGGGGTTCATCTGTCAACAAAACTTTCAGATCCAACCCACTGAATACATCTAAACACAGCACAAGTTGGTATCAGACTGAGTGGTTACATTTTTAGTCCATCCTCCTTTCTAAAAACTCAGGGCAGTATACTTGTTAAATAATAATAATAATAATAATTTAATTACTGTGTCGCCTATCTGGCCAATGGCCACTCTAGGCGACGTACATCTTTGTTTCAATAAAATACATCATAATAAAACAATACAATGATAAAACGATAAAACTATAAACAATGACAGTTCAGAGTACTAGGCAATTTATCATAGTGATTAACCCTCCCCGGAAGTCTCAAAGGCCTGTCTGAAAAGCCAGGTCTTCAACGCCTGGCGGAATACATTCAGGGAAGGGGCATGCCGAAGATCATACAGGAGGGAGTTCCAGAGGGGCCGCCACTGAGAATGCCCTCTCTCTCGTCCCCACCAACCTAGCTGTTTTAGTTGGCGGGACTGAGAGAAGGCCCTGTGTGGCTGATCTTGTGGGGCGGCATAATTGGTGGCGTTGGAGGCGCTCCATCAGATAAACTGGGCCAAGACCGTATAGGGATTTAAAGGTTAATACCAACACCTTGAATTGGGCCCGGAAAACAACTGGGAGCCAGTGCAGATCGAACAGCACTGGAGTGATATGCTCCCGGCGGCGACAGTTTGTAAGTAGTCGAGCCGCCGCATTTTGTATAAGTTGTAATTTCCGGACCATTTTCAAGGGTAGCCCCACATAGAGCGCATTACAGTAATCCAAATGAGAGGTGACCAGGGCATGTACCACCAATGGGAGCTGGTGAACAGGAAGGTATGGTTGCAGTCTACGTATGAGGTGTAATTGATACCAAGCTGCCCGACTCACTGCCGAGATCTGAGCCTCCATGGACAGCTTGTTACTCTCTTTTTCCCTCCCCCATGTTATATAAGAAACTTGTGAGGTAGATTAGACTGAGAAATACGAATCGGTCCAAAGTCATCCAGTAGGTTTCTTCAAGGTTAAGCGGGGATTTAAACCTAGGCCTCCCTTGTCCAGTATTACACAATAATCACTACACCACACTGGCACTCTACTAGTTCAGGAGATGAGACAAGTGAACAGCTAGCAGATACGTAGTTAAGGAGAGGGGGAATAGATACAGGCTGGATAATATGAGAGGCTGACACCTACTTCCAGACAAAGTCTTGTAAAGCCACCTGTGAAAGGTGAAACCCTTCTCTGCAGTCATTCTCCAAAGTGAGCTTCTGTGCTTCTAGGTAATTTAGAAAGCTATTGCTATACTGTCTAAATCAGTAAAATCGGAGTACACAGAATATTATTTGAACACAGTATAATTAAAGGTGATACAAATATACTAACTTTATATAACATGAACTTTGAAATGCTGGTTTCTAATCTGTTTATATAATCAGAATTCGTCCTCCGTGGTGCAGAGTGGTAAATGGCGGTAATGCAGCCGAAGCTCTGCTCACGGCCGGAGTTCGATTCCAACGGAAGGAGGAAGTCGAATCTCCAGTAAAAGGGGTTGAGGTCCACTCAGCCTTCCATCCATCCGTGGTCGGTAAAACGAGTACCCGGCATATGCTGGGGGGTAAAGAAAGGCCGGGGACGGAACTGGCAATCCCACCCCATATATACGGTCTGCCTAGTAAATGTCGCAAGACGGCACCCTAGGAGTCGGAAACGACTTGCTCTATAAATGCGGGGACACCTTTATCTTTTAGCCTGAACGAAGATTATATTTTAAACACTTCCTAGTACAAATAGCACCTTTAAGAACGAACTTATTACAGAGCTGACCTTGTCCTTGGTTCAGTTATCTGGAAGCACTTCTCTATGTGTGCAGCTTCTTTTTTAATTGCAATGACCTTCATAGAACTATTACTGATTAATGGGCCTATTTTTGACGCAAGCTTCATCCATAAGCCTTCTAATTATAGCCACATTATTCAGGGAATTTATTCACTCAGGGTTTAGAATTGTTGGATGAGTCTTTATAATATAATATACATTGTTATATATTCAAATTTAGAATATTTTGAAAACAAAATTTATGGCATTTTACACGTTATGTCAACAAAACAAAACAAAACAGAAATCCTTTACTCTAAATTCATCACTGTATTATCAATACATTATAGAAAATAGAAGGAAGCTTTGCAGACATGGAGTATATGAATCATCGGACACAACTTCATTGTGTGCTTGGCATGACAAATGTTCCCAAATCACCTCTTCTCTCACAGGACAGAGCCCACAAATGGCTTCTTTAAGAGAGGTCTCACATGGCAGCAAAGTTTTAAGACTGCATTGTATAGCTTTGTCAATTTTCGTCAGCCATTATAAGACCTCTAGTAAGCTTCCTTTCTCTCTCTCTCTCTCTGATGTGACAGAGATATCAGATTTTCAGTTACATGCATGTTCAATTAAAACTTTAGTTATATGTATTTTAACAGATTGTTTTAATGGTCTGAATAGAGAAAGGAAAATTCAGTAGCAAAGCAGATGTAACAGCAAGCTAACCTTTTGTACCCACCTCTTGCAAAGTTTTGTTGTTGCTGTAATGTGCCTTCAAGTCGACTACGACTTATGGCGACCCTATGAATCAGCAACCGCCAACAGCATCTATTGTGAACCTGTTGAGATCTTGTAAATTCAGGTCTGTGCTTCCTCTACGGAATCAATCCATCTCTTATTTGTTCTTCCTCTTTTTCTACTCCCTTCTGTTATTCACAGCATTATTGCCTTTTCAAGTGAATCATGTCTTCTCATGACGTGTTCCAAGTATGATAACCTCTGTTTCATCATTTCAGCTTCTAGTGATAGTTCTGGTTTAATTTGTTCTAACACCCACTTATTTGTCTTTTTCGCAGTCCATGGTATCCTCAAAGCTCTTCTCCAACACCACATTTCAAATGCATTGATTTTTCTCTTATCCACTTTTTTCACTGACCAACTTTCACATCCGTACACAGAGATCAGGAATACCATGGTCTGAATGATCCTGACTTTAGTGTTCAGTGATACATCTTTGCATTTGAGGACCTTTTCTAGTTTTCTCATAGCTGCCCTCCCCAGTCCTAGCCTTCCTCTGATTTCTTGACTGTTGTCTCCGTTTTGGCTAATGACTCTGCTGAGCTATTGATAATCCTTGACAAGTTCAATGTCCTCATTATCAGCTTTAAAGTTTCATAAATCTTCTGTTGTCATTACTTTAGTCTTTTTGACGTTCAGCTGTAGTCCTGCTTTTGTGCTTTCCTCTTTAACTTTCATCAGCATTCGTTTCAAATCATTACTGGCTTCGGCTAGTAGAATGGTATCGTCTGCATATCTTAAATTATTGTTATTTCTCCCTCCAATTTTCACACCTCCTTCATTTTGGTCCAATCCCACTTTCTGTATATGTTCTGCATATAGATAGGGTGCGTACAGATAAATAGGGTGATAAAATATACCCCTGTCTCACACCCTTTCCGATTGGGAACCAATCAGTTTCTCCATGTTCTGTCCTTACAGTAGCCTCTTGTCCAGAGTGTAGGTTGCACATCAGGACAATCAGATGCTGTGGCACCCCCATTTCTTTTAAAGCATTCCATAGTTTCTCATGATCTACAGTCACAGTCAAAGGCTTTGCTGTAATCTATAAAGCAAAGTACAGATCCTCCGTGGTACAGAGTGGTAAGCGGCGGTAACACATGAAGGAGGAAGTTGAATCTCCAGTAAAAGGGATCGAGGTCCACTCAGCTATCCATCCGTGGTCGGTAAAATGAGTACCTGGCACATGTTGGGGGGTAAAGAAAGGCCGGGGAAGGAACTGGCAATCCCACCCCATATATACGGTCTGCCTAGTAAATGTCGCAAGACGGCACCCTAAGAGTCGGAAACGACTCGCACTACAAGTGCGGGGACCTAGACTCCAGTGTTATAGCGGGTGAATCAAGCGGGGTATCCAGAGCACAGCCTTGTCCCGATTTCTGGGATGAATTTCAGCTGGTACAGCTTGAGGACGTTGACAAGGTGCTTGGATAGGTTTGTGCAACCACATCTGTGCTGGATACTTGCCCTTCTTGGCTAATAAAAGCTAGCAGGGATGGAACAGCCGGCTGGACCAGGGAAGTGATTAATGCCTCTCTGCGAGAGGGAGTGGTCCCTGGCTGCCTGAAAGAGGCGGTAGAGAGACCACTCCTGAAGAGACCCTCGCTGGACCCAGAAAATCTTAATAACTATAGGCCGGTAGCAAATGTTCCATTCCTGGGCAAGGTCCTTGAACAAGTGGTGGCAGACCAGCTCCAGACACTCTTGGATGAGACCGATTATCTGGATCAATTTCAGTCAGGTTTCAGGCCTGGTTTTGTCCATGCTCTGGTAACCTCCAAGTTAGATTACTGCAATGCACTCTTTTGAAGAATATGCTAGACTCTGAAAAAGTGACTTGAGTAAAGAACTGCCAAAATGCAGAAGTCTCAGTTACACTTTCCACTGGTTAAGTTAATGATATCCATAAACTACATCTTACATGGGTTCACCTATGTAAGTAAGGAACTGACATTAAAAACAGAAAGAAGAAAAGGGTTGTGGCTCAATAGTGGAGCATTGCATGCTTTGCATGTAAGGGTCCCAGGTTAAATTCCTGGCATGTCAAGTACAGCTGGGAAAAACCCATTTGAAACACTGGAAAACTGCTGCTAGTCAAGGTACTGATCTAAATGGGCCAATGGTCTTCCTAATCTGGTCCACTCCCTGTTATCTATTTGTCTCTCTCTCTCACACACACACATGCACACACCTTCTCTTTCACACACTCTCACCCATCTCACAATAGGATCCTAGCCCACAGCATTGTGTATCAACAAACTTATTTGTTTCAGGTTCTATCTTGAGTCTGTGGTCTTTATCACTATTTATGCCATGGGTAATGACCCTCCGTGGTGCAGAGTGGTAAGCGGTGATAACGCAGCCAAAGCTCTGCTCATAGCCGGAGTTTGATTCCAACGGAAGGAGGAAGTCGAATCTCCAGTAAAAGGGATCGAGGTCCACTCAGCCTTCCATCCATCCATGGTCGGTAAAATGAGTACCCGGCATATGCTGGGGGGTAAAGAAAGGCCGGGGAAGGAACTGGCAATCCCACCCCATATATACGGTCTGCCTAGTAAACGTCGCAAGACGGCACCCTAAGAGTTGGAAACGACCCGCACTATAAGTGCAGGGACACCTTTACCTTTATGCCATGGATAGCCGATGTGCTGCCCTTCAGAAGTTATGGATTACAATTCCTATCATCCCTCACCTTTGGCAACACATGGGCTACCCCTGGATTATGTTTTATCCCCAACTCACTGGATTACTAAAGTGAAGGTCAAACCTAGATTAGATAATAAAATTAACATTTCTCATTTCAAGAATCTTACACAAATGTTTTGCTATACAGACCAAAGACCCAAAGATACCTTGTTATGTTTCTGTTGATTATGTTCCTACCAACCTGATAGCAGCTTATCCTCTAGAAGCAATAAAGCCAGGGGGCGTAGAGAGAAGAGGCTCTTCTAGCAGCAGACTATATTCTCCCCATCACCCATTGTTCCTGAAGGGCTTATTCTCCTAACACAGAAATGGGTTCAGACCAAACTAGAGATCTTGGAGACTGTTGGAAATGTTGGACATTGCAGCAATTCACATGTTCGTCAGAGGTCAGGAACTGAAATCATGCAACCAAATATGAATGATACTTGCTTTTTTTTTTTAGTTCACAAGCATTATGTAAACAACTATATTATTTTCTGCATGGTTTTCAACATCTCCCTTCAACAAAAATCAAACTATAGCAGAACAGAAACAGCAACTGATTGCAACAAAGACATGACAGGAAGGAAATCGCTGCCTCATTACATCCCTATGTAACTACTGGACATTTGGAATTAACAATAAGAATAGCAAGCATTTATATTGCAATTTAAAATGTTCAAATTGCTTCATATCCCAAATTATCTCAGTAATCTTGATAACAATCATGTGAGGTAGCACAATATTATCATGCTCAGATTGTAGATGGATGGGGGAAAGAGCAGAAGCTATGAGTGTCTTGCATAAGGTAAATTCGTAGCAGATGCAAGATATGAATCAGGGACTGCCTGGTTCACTGCTCAGTTTTTAAGCCACTAAAGAAGTAGATCTCATAAGAGAAGTGATCATGTACTCAAGTCAATCTGTGTAAGCTACTGATGCAGTTTCTTGTTTTCAGTAAAAGCTTGTGAGAAACAACAGGGGACTTTCAAAACTCTTGGATGACTCTCAGAAGATTCCTTTTATTTTATTTTTTAACTTTGGGACAATGTGACATACAGTAAGGCTAAGTCACAAAATACTAAATCCTGATATGTTTTTAGAACCCTTCTAAACCATGCTGCCTTAATAATTTGTGTCCTAGAGTACTCAGCCTATTCTGTAGAACACAAGAGTTCCAGATTATAGAGAACTGGACTTTCTTTGCCAGAAGCTTATTATCTATACTTTCACATAATCAACATTAATAATAAATAATAACAAGCCAGGAATACTGGGAAGTGCTTTCAGGGCTGCTAAACAAGCATCACATAGGCACTACTGTCAGAACAAAAGAGAAACATTATAGGAGACTAGTGTTTACAATAGCAAGCCCAACATTTCAATGCCTCTTTTAACTTCAGTATCACAGTCATGATTGCTTTGGGGTTTGTGCCTGAAACTCCATTAATGGCTCTCCTTTCAGTGTACAAAATACATGGTGCTAATGGGAAGCTGTAATTATTTTTATTTTGTATTTCCTGAGGGCTGAGAGCAACTGTTATAGGCAAAAAAATCCCATGGTATTAGTATAAAAAGACTGATAATTGGAAGGGAGACAATATAAAAGGGAATTGACATGTCCTAATTTTTCACAGACCCATTATCATTTGAGTGAGTAAATGTGCATTAAAGGCCTTGTCAAACAAGAGCTTTTGAAATCATCCTTTTTCCCCCAACAGGAATTTGAGATGTCTTATTCCCGATATTTATTAAACATGAAACATTTCCATGTAAAACCTTTTCTTACATATTATGCCATATCCAGCAAAATAGTGCTATATCCACTGATGGACACTGGCCTAGTTCTCTCTGCAGTGCTAAATGCATCTAGGCTGCACCAATTCAAATGACTAAATGCTGCTCCATGCTAAAATAAAAAATAAAACTTCTGCCACAAAGAAGATTAACATGTTAGTCAGGCTCAAAGCCAGCAGTCAGCCAGGACCTCAGGAGCTCAGAAGGGCTCTCACCAGCCACACACTTGGATAGTTGCCTTAGGAGTGAGCTGGTGGCAGTTCCACTTTTGAATGGGAGCAAAGCTCAGTTCACATACATAGTGACTGCTCACTATCTTAATTTCCCCAAAATGAAATGCTTTTGCCTTTGGATTTACAAATGTATAAAACCCACCCTATAGCTCTAAAGGCCAGGGCACTGCATTTTTAATATATTAAGATGGCAGACTGGCAATAGGTTTGGGAGTGGGCTTGGCACACTGCCCACTGCTAAAATGCTATCTATTGTGTGTGTGTGTGTATGAAAGGTGGTACTGTTGCTTCTTCTGTGTGAGCAGAAGAAATGACCACAACATCATGACTGTGGGGTGGGAGGGTACAGGCTCCATCGGTGACACTATGCCAGCCAAGAGCCCCATGAAGTGTGGTGCTGACAGGCAATTTGGAGGTTCACTACACTAGGGGTCCTTGAGGAAATTGAAGACACAAGCTTGCAGCAAAGTTAGGCCTTTATTGGTTACGTGCACACTGTCAGTCACCCTTGAGTGGACAGAGAGCTGCCACATGGCACTGCTTGCCTGAGTTTTTATACATTCCAGGACAAAGACTTTAGCATTAACCAATCAGGAGGTTACACATCAGCATTACATAGGCATTACATAGGCATTGCGTAGGCATTGCACTGTCTACATTATGTTCTAGTCAATTTGGCAATGTTCAGCACTTCACATACCAGTACATTTTCGCTATGAGCTAAGCATTTCAGTTAATGCAATCCTTCCTATGTTTTGGAGAGTACAGGGATGTTCAGTCTCTGTTCAGTGTTATCTAATCTTACAGAGTTCAAGCTGTACCGTACATACCAGCACAGTCAGGGAAAACAGCTCTGAGAGAAAAAGGTTCTGGCTGGCTACTAAACTATTAAAATATTATAAACCTTTATAGCTTTATAAAAGAATAATTTTTGCTTATTGTTTGTATATAAAGAATTCTCCATCAGCTCCCCCCTCTGAAACTAGCTAGAATACTACCTTCACCCTATATCACATTCTATTTTATTCATCCTAAAGGATTTGATGAAGAAAAGAGAAGAATAGCATTACAAAATTACTGGGTGCATGTCAGCATTTAATCACTAGTATCCTAACCCATTCATAACTTTAAACTAAATAAATAAAAGGTCCCTAAGTGTGGTGTAGTGGTTAAGGTGTTGGACTATGACCTGGGAGACCAGGGTTCAAATCCCCACACAGCCATGAAGCACACTGGGTGACCTTGGGCCTGTCACTGCCTCTCAGCCTCAGAGGAACGCAATGGTAAACCCCCTCTGAATACCGCTTACCATGAAAACCCTGTTCAGACTTGAAGGCAGTACAGCAGCAGCATTGCTATAAGGAATGACAGATAGCAGAGATTACCTATCCAAGGCCCAGGAGTGGGCAGTGGAATACAGCTGAAGTAGTGTGAAGGAGCTCCGGCCAAAAAGCATGAAGGAATCTGTTTGCCTCAAGACCCAGATGCCCTTCCTGTTCTGTGGCCTGCAGTCCTATGTTGCATTCTTTAATAATGTAGTTACACATGTTGGAGCTAAGATTGCCATCACCGCCCGCCTAGGTCTCAAGTCCTGCTTTTTAAATACACTTTGCCTCTTACTAATCAATGTGAAAAGGAGGGGTCTCAGTGTGAGGTGGTCTCATATGTGTGTGTGTGTGTCTTGCTGATACTCAGGGGGAAAAAACACTCAGGCTACTTTCTAATGCTGTCTTTTAAACAATGGGATCTTTCTGCTAAGCTTGAGGGAAACCTGCCAAGGAAGACGATAGCATTTTATTTATTTATTACATTTATATCCCATCTTTCTTTTCTTTTCATGATTGAAACCCAAGGTGGCTTACATATGATATGGTTCCCAGCCCGTCTCCCATCCAGGCACTGACCAGACCTGACCTTGCTTAGCTTCAGCAGAGAGCTGGCCTTATGTGCCTTCAGACCATAGCCTGGGACCTATTTCAGTTTCTTCTTGTTATTTTCATTGCCAACAGAATGGCCTTCCTGCTGTCCTCTTTCACAGTACCTCAGGAATGCACAATGAGCCACAAAACAGTGGTGTGGGGTGGGAATTATAGTTCAGAAGACTCCAGGGCCTTGCACCCCCTTGATTCTGCATGAACCAAAATGGAGTTAGCCCAACCACTTGTAACAACTCCCCCAGCTGAAAAACATCTGAATATACTTATACAGATGTCTTTTCACACCTTAGACTCCTCTGTTCTACCATTGACTCTTATGTTTACTTCCATCTTGTGTAACTGTGATATTTGGGAGTTTATCCATCCATCTTACCATGGCAATCACAATAACAGCCAGTGTGAAATATCAGAACCATCACAATGGGATGGGTTATACTTAAGAGAACTCCCACGGCATTTTCACTCCAGCTGAGCAGAGGTCCCACAATTTATATGTGCCTATATAGCACAATGGGGAGGACAGCCTGGCTGGGAGTCCAGAGTCTGTGAGTTCAAATCCTTGCTCATGTCTCCTAGGTGTCAAAGGCCAGCTAAAGATCACCCCCACAGTGAGTGGCTCAGGGGTTACGTGCCCTGCCACCTGTGCAGCCGTGGGCAAGCTGCATAGTCCCAAGGAGCCCAGTTGCCCCCCAGCTGGCAGTTGCGGACAAGGAAGGGGTTGGCTGGTGCAGCTGTGGCAAGCTGAGCAGGCCCTAGCCAGCTGGGGAGGACTAGCCTCAGAGGGAGGCAATGGTAACCCCCCTCTGAATACCACTTACCATGAAATCCCTATTCCTAAGGTCACCATAAGTTGGGATCGACTTGAAGGCACTCCATGTCTATTTCCATATTTCTAATCTTAGCTGCAATATTGCTGATATTATGGTGTCTATGCTTTACCTGTAATGTCGCTTGTTCTCCCATTTGCTTAACTATTTCTGAGTGTTTCTGAAATCAAGGGTGAGAAAGATCAGAGAGCCTATACAGCAATGCAACAGGTTCAAGATTTCATACAACAACTAGCTGAAACATTGCAAAAGCCCCAGCTAGGACAAGCAATCATGCCATTCACTTCTATTGACAACCACATGCTGACACACCCACATTGATGAACTTATTTGACAAGCTTATACTGACAACTGGTTGTCATATATAAACATTCTTTACCAAAATAGGCCAATGCTAAAACTATTCTTGAAGACTTTGTTAAGAAAACCATTTGTATATAAAGAATTCTCCATCAGTGACAGCTCTGATGTCAGGGAGAAGAGTGCAAGTTTAGCCTTTTCAGTCACATGCTATCTTTCTGCATGCAGGGCACTTCTTGTATGTGGAACAAGAAATCATGTAAACCCAGATCAGCAAGCTTGAGGTAGTACAACCCAGACATAAACTGATCACTTTAGTAAGAAATAGGCCTTCACGTCCCTGCCCTGGATGGCATCAATTGAAGACTAGTAGAGAACTATGATAGTGACACAAAACTCACCCTTGGCCTATGGCTATTTTGGCATTCCATGCTCAAGCCAGATTATTTCAATGGTAGATTCATATGAAAGTCATCTCTATGCAGCTAATTCCTGTAAAGATCCAACAGTTCCCATCATTGCCACAGAAGCATTGCTCAACTGGAGGTGTGTGCGCATGTCAGAACAATGAGCAGATTTGCACCAGTAGCAGTAATAGTAGAAGTTCCATACTGGAGCCAGCTTGATGGGTGCAATTCCTACCCCATGGCCACAATAGCTTTTCTCAAGATGAAGCTGTCCCACTTTCAGCAAAATTGTTCCACTGGTGTTGTTGCTATTTCCTGTGTTTGACTTCATCCTCCAAGAAAGTTGGGCATATGAACCAAGAGAACTTTCTACTCTAAACAACTTAGTTGTCAGGAGACTCCAGAGCTGTAGCTAGTATATCAGGAATGGGATCAATTGACTGGTGCCACTTTGAAGGCATTCCATCAACCTAACAGGAAGCATTGATTCGAGTTCATTCTTTGTCCACTATCAGCTGCTTTTACCAGTCTGAATTTTGTTCCTCCCCCCCAAAATTGATATCAATACGTTAACATTAATATTTTGAAAAGAAATATCAATAAATGAAATAAAATGTTGATATTTTGGAAGAAAATATTGATATTTTGAAAGGAAACATTGAGAAAGGAATGTAACTGTGCCGCATACCACCCTTCTCTTCCGCTGCGACTAAGGCTTGTCAGTTTTCACATTAGCAAGCAGAGACTGGCTGTTTTTCTTTTGGAAAGGAAAGGAGGAAACCAGCTTTCAGTGCCTCCACCTTCTCTTTAGCAAGCCCTGTCCTTACCATGGGGAGACTTGGCTTGCTTCCTTCCAGTGAAAGCTTGGATTATTCGAGTGGAAGGGTGTGGCAGAGGGAGAGAGAGAGAAAGAGACCTGTACTGCTGTGCTGTGCTGTGCTGTGAGTATAATCAGTAAAAGAACATTATATCTGAGGGAATATTGTATTGAGGGGAGGAAATCCGGTGTCAGGGGAAAGCTACTGAGGTTCAGAGCAAACAGGATTGCTTTATAAAAATGGAGAATATGCAGACCATTGAAAAATCCTGTACTAAATCTGCATTCAGCTGAATTCTCACCCATCCCTAATCAGAGACAAAGTGTCAGGGGGGGGATAGTGAATAAATATTTTTGATGCAAACACTAAGAAGTTTCACTTCCCTGTTAGTGTCCCTCAGCTGGCTACACCAACAAGTGAGTTCAACTCATGCCAAAAAAATACCCCACAGAGATTTTAATACTATAAACATAGGGGCAGTATTACTGAGAAAGATTCCTTCATAGCTGCCATTTTGTATCTACAAACTGATCTCTGATTGAGCTGTTCCAGAATGGAAACAATCTGATAAACTAGCAATATGTATATCTAGCAACAAATCCCACACTCAACAGTTTGCCATTTATTTTGCAGATTAAAATCTCTCATTTTTGCCTTAATAGGAGACAGTATATTTGAATACATAACCTGAAGTTTTATACATAGCATCATCATTCAGTGTAATCTGCCAATGCAGAGAGTTTGCATAGGAGCCTGCAAGCCCTTCTACAGGTCCATCAGGAGGATATTGTTGCCCGTGTCTGTCAGATGCATATCTTAAATTATTGATGTTTCTCCCTCCAATTTTCACCCCTCCTTCATCTTGGTCCAATCCTGCTTTCCATATCATATGTTCTGCATATAGGTTAAGCAAATAGGGTGATAAAATACACCCCTGTCACACACCCTTTCTGATAGGGAACCAATCGGTTTCTACATATTCTGTCTTTACAGTAGCCTCTTGTCCAGAGTATAGATTGTGCATCAGGACAATCAGATGCTGTGGCACCCCCATTTCTTTTAAAGCATTCCATAGTTTTTCATGATCTACACAGTCAAAGACTTTGCTGTAATCTATAAAGCACAGGGTGATTTTTTTCTGAAATTCCTTTGTCTGTTCCATTATCCAACGTATGTTTGCGATATGTCTGGTTCCTCTTCCCTTTCTAAATCCAGGTTGGATGTCTGGCATTTCTCGCTCCACGTATGGTAAGAGTCTTTGTTGTAGAATATTGAGCATTATTAATATGTTCATGTTTCTCTAAAAGGAACTAAAGCTGCCTCTGTTTACATCAGCAGAATGGTGCTGCTGATTCAGAACAAGTCATAATGGAATAAAAATGACTTCTAACTTCTTAAGCGAAAGTTTGGCTTTCTTCTTTTGGCACAATGTTTTCATGGATGATCTGTTGATGCAATATATTTATGTAGCTAAAAGTGGCTTGTATGATCTTCCACATAAAATATTGATTCAGTGGAAAAGATTGAACTGAAGTGTTAAATAGTTTTTGAGAGAGTGAATCAAACACCTACCAATTTTGAACTGTGATCCAATTCACCAACCTTTTTCATGGGTATTAAGAGACATTGATACAGCCAGTGCACTACTTTGGGAATTAAAATAATGTTGCACGTGCAACCCAATCCCCAAGTGGTACGAGACTTCCAGGAGTTCCAGCGTTTACCCAGGGTTCAGTTTCTTTGGAATGAAGATGACTGAAGACTGTGGTGACTTTATGATATATCGTTAATTTACACAAATATACAACCTGAGTTTAGGATGGAAAGGCTCACAGCACTAACATTCCAACAGATACTGCTTCCCCATTAGGTATCTGGGAGAGTCCCTAAAGCCATAGCTTGAGGTTTAGCACATAGAACAAGCCTCTCTGTGTCTTTCCAGCTCCCAGCTCCATATCACTCTCACAGAAATCCACCTCCTGCCCTAATCAGGTGAGAGGAAGGACTCCCTCATTCCTGTGGCAACACACTCCTGACCAAATCTTTAGACTTGTTAAGAGGAGGGGCTGGACAGACTTGACTGGACCTATTAGCCTAACAAAGATATTGGCTTGACCAGTACAGCAGGTTTCTCTGCTACAACTCCATTTACACATATTCCAAATCACAGGCTGGAAGGAGACCCACAGACATCATCCAGACCAACCCTCAATCCTATTAATAATACTCTCTATATCTGCCTTTGCCTTTGAATGTCTTATTATATTTCATAATAAATAAAAGTTATACTGAATATTAGTTTTTGTTTTTTTAACAAATGTTCACTGTTGCCATGCACGTGCATCTATGTCCTATTAAAATTAAATGAGATTTAAAGCAGGCTAAAGGTGTGTATAGAGAAGCAGATTTTTCAGGTCATTACCACCATCACCCCTGATCAAGCTACCTGCTCAGCCACAAAGGGAAAGGACATGGGGGCTGATGAGATAGCTCCTTAAGAAGAGCAATTTTGAGCTGAAGCAAACCTGCTCTCCTCCTGCTCAGCTGCAACCTGAGCAGGCTGATAAAATGCTGATCTACTGACTAATACAAAGCACAAATTAAAATACTATAGCAATCTCTCAATGTTGTAAGCAAATCATTACAATGAGGGTGCTAAACAGTTTAAAAGGACAGGCAAGGATTTCAGACTTCTTCCAATTCATCTAGGCTTTACAGCCATTGCAGAGCCGGGTTTTGTGGAAATCTAGGATTCCCGTTCCGCGCCCGGTACCTGCCGGGCTAAGGGGCGAGTTTGCGGCCGCAGCCGAAGGGGGGGATGTGTGCGTGCACGCAGCGCGCTGGTGCGCCTGCGTAACACACAATAGGAGGTGGGGCTGCTGAAGGCCATTTAAGGCCGCTCCGCCAGCCTCCCGCCCTCCTTTGAATTTTGGCAGTGAGGCTTTCGGCACGGCAAGGCCTGCGGCGCGGTGAGGCCTTGCAGCATCGGGCGAAGCATGCAGCTCGGCAGCCTTGCAATGGCGAGGCTCCGGCCAAGGGAGGCCTTACAATGGGGAGGTTTAACGGCGGCGGCAGCGGCGAGGCCTTCTGAGGGCGTGTGTGGCACATTCAGCGCACGTGGAGCTCTCCGGCGCACGTGGCTTCCCTTGTATTTTCTTGGGCGGCGTTGAGGCGGCCAGCTCTTGGCTGTGGGAGGCCCTACAGCGATGGCAGCAGCAGAGCTCCTGGCCGGGGATGTTTTAAATGTTTTAAAATATAGACTACGAAAGCTGAAAGGGGGAAAACCCACTGGACTTTCATAAGTGCTTTGGTTACAAAGAAGAATAACTTCAAAAAATATACAAATATTATTCTGTTAAGTGTTGATTTCACTGAGTATGCTTAAGAATTGAATGAACCATGGACTTCCGGGAAGGGTGACTTAGCCTGTGCCTGCTTTTGAGACGGGCTCCTGCCTCAAAAGAAGCTTATTCAGATATATCAGTCAGTTTTTTCTTTTTTTTTTGACTGATTAAACTTCTCCCGGGTAGGGAGAAACGAAGAGATTAACCTCAAAGCCTATTTTTGTTGGGACGACCAGATCTCATTAATTTATGGGACGAGGTCCAGCCGACGAAGGTGGGACGGATTTTCAACGGCAAGCTCTATCTGATAAAGCGAACGTTCATCTTATCTTCTAAGAGAGAACGCACTAACAGGCAAGCACCCTTCTTTCTATATTTTTCTTTTACTTGACTTAAATTGTTGCTGTTTAAAAGAGATTTGCCAGATTGATCGGTTTTTGACATCTCACTGGGGAGCCATAACTTCTCTCTGCTACGCACTAATTAATAGCTTATCTCTGTTTTTGTTGCAAAAAGCTGTCCTGGATTTGCATTCTAAAGATATACACAGAAGAGGGATTTCTATTCCAGATTTTTATTTTGAAGAATATTATATTGTCTGAGACTACTCTCTTTTTGGTCTATTTTATTTTGACGAATCTGTTTTCTGACGACTGCCATTAATTGTTTCGATCCTGGGAACTGCATTTTGTTTACTTAACTATGGAGAGATAAGGCTGTCTGCTCTGTTTATACTGTGATGTCACCAAGTTTGGAGTATTAACCCAATTGTTGCTGAAATAAGAAGTGGTTTTCCTATATTTTTCTTTTAAAATGGCAATTAAGAAAGTGGCTGAGAATCTGGAAATAACTATGTTTCAGAAAATAATGGATGAGATTGAGATAACGAAACAAAACCTGCGACAGGGTTGTAAGGAGTTGAAAATTGAATTGAGTAAAATGACGCAGGAGATTAAAGATATAGGGGTCCCTGTGAGAGAGGTGACCCTGGAAGGGGTCCCTGTGAGAGAGGAGACCCCGGAGATTGGAACAAACGTGGAACAGGAAAAAGATTTGGAGTCTATGGACTTTAGAAATAAAATCTATTGTTTGGAGACACAGGAGATTAAAGACATAGGGGTCCTTGTGAGAGAGGAGACCCTGGAGACTGGAACAGGGGTCCCTGTGAGAGAGGAGACCCTGGAGACTGGAACAGGGGTCCCTGTGAGAGAGGAGACCCCGGAGATTGGAACAAACGTGGAACAGGAAAAAGATTTGGAGTCTATGGACTTTAGAAATAAAATCTATTGTTTGGAACTCAATGTTATCTCTGAAGAAATTAATGAAGATTCTAGAGATAAAGTTATCAATGGCATGGATAATCTTCTGGACTGGAATGATGTGATGGAGCCCAATATAGAGAAAATCTATGGAATTAACTGCAGCCATGTGACAATGGAAAAACTTTCAAGAGATGACCCAGTGTATTTTGAAAAAAAGAACAGAGATATGATTTTACAGCAGTATTTCAGCAACCTATTCAGAATGGATGGCAAGAAAATATTTGGGATAGAGGTAATTCCCATCAGACTCTTACTATATGACTATGGCTTTGACAGCAAGATTATTATGGAATACTGATAATGGAAGATTGGATACTGAAATTACTGGACTTAACAAGACTACTGAAGATGGAAGATGGAAAATGGAACTAATAGGGATAATAGAACAATGGCTACTGAAATTACTGAACCTAACAGATTCTGATGTGATGGATTAATTGAAATGTTTATTTTGACTATGGTTATGACAATAAGATTATCATAATTAGTAATGAGATGGATTAATCGATATGCTTATCTGGAAAAAAAAAATTGATAGATATATTTCTTAAAGAATTGAAACCTCTCTTTGACTTTTTGTGGAAAGAATAAAGTAATGTTTATGAGATTTGATGATTAAGTAAGATAACTATTGGAGGAAAGTGATTTTATAATATGACTTAAGAGACAGGATTGTTATATATTATAGACTTATAACTGATCTGATCTTTGACAAATGGGAAGTCAATATTTTACTCTTTATTTTTTATTTTTATTTTTATTTTTATTATTTTTTTTTTTGTTTAACTATTTTTGATTTTGTTTTTTGTCTTTGAATGTTTTATGATTTCGTCTTGTATGTTTTATGAAAATTTGAATAAAAATTATTGAAAAAAAAAAAAGAATTGAATGAACCATCTGAAATAAGAACTGCTACACAAAATGATCATTGCATTTCTTCTTCCAAGACAACATTCCTGAATTGCTGTTTCAAACAAATGTGGAACTAATGTGCTACAAGCTCATTGTGGACTACTATTAACTCTGTACTGCAATTGGTTTCTTATTAAAGTCTTAAGTACACACTACAGGGGATGTGCAGCTGCTGCATACCCAGGTTTCCATCATGCCTCTTCCTGTTAATCTCAAGAACAAGAGTCAGGTGATATGACATCATCTTGTTAAGAGTTTCCCACCCCCTGAAAGTAGCAACCATTTGATGGCAGCAGAGGTACAGAAACACTGAATACTTTGACTCAGGCCTTTCTTTTACTAGACATCACCAGGTGAATAGTGGGGGCAATGCAGGTTGGCAGAAGCCACACATCTCTTGCAGTATCTGTGTAGGTCCTTACTCTTTTCCTTGGAAAACTTTTCCATAGTTTGATCAATAGTGCAATGTTACCTATTTTATCTTTTGAAAAACTTATAGAGAGATAAGGAAGAGAATTAATATGTATGGAAAGGTGCTACCCTTTTGGTGCCCCTGGTGTGTTTTTGTTTTTGCTTTTCATTCACTAATTAATAATGTTTTATCTTGTAAGCCTTTGTGTAAATTGAAAGAAAGCAAGTTTCAACATTACTGCAAGTTCTCAGGTGATTTTGATTGTTTATCTTGGAATGGCTGTTCGAGATTTACAACAGGAAGAGAGGTCTCAGTGGGTCACATTAATAAATTGAATCAAGTAATTTACAAAATCAAAGACAGACTGTACCATTTTGTAAAGAAACCTAAGTAAAAAAGCATATATATGCAACATTAAAGAATTCCTGTAGGAATTTAGACAAATTCTATAGTAAGAGTTGGTTAGATGCCAACATGGGGGGGGGGAAGTAGAACCTATCACCACTAAAATGTGTAATGGATCTTTGGGATTTATAGTTTTGAAATATGGTTTGCTGAGAAAATGTACTGCCTCTGAGTCATCCACGAAAGTAGGCCTTCTGCTGACCTCTGGTGTTTTGTTGAATTCATAACACATGTTAGTTATTCTGTATGCACACAGACACACAAAAGTAAAGGTTCAGACCAAACCTAGAAGCCTGAATACTGTATGGACCATATACAGTAACAGCCAAGTGTTAGTCATAGTCCTTGAACTCACATGGTTGGAATCAAATAAAACCTCATAAGAAGGGATTACTAAGGATCAGGATCCTACATACATGAGGCAGGGAGAGACTAATATCAAGGGACTGAGCACTTCTACCTGCCTTGCCCCAATTCTACCTGCCTTGAAGCCTGCTGCCTTGAAGACTGTGCTGGTGAAGAAAATGTACTGAGATTTCTCAACTCCTTCACCCTACTCTGGAGCTTGATAAAGCCTGCTGCTTTGAAGGCTGGAAGAGGTGCTTGGTGAAGAGACAAGTATTTATTTATTATTTGTTATGTTTATATGCTGCGTGCTGTACAGCATAGCTCTCTGGATGGTTTACAAACCCATTAAAATACAATAACAAATCAAAATCTCAACAATAAAAAGGATAATATCAAAAATGTGAGTGCATGTGGGGCTTGAAGGAGGAGGGGCAAACTTTACCACCATCCCCCCCCTCAGGTGAGAGATGGGGACGGAACTGAAAGAGGATACCCAGGTAAGAGCGGAGAAGAATGCCATGTGAAAAAAAAAATTCAAAGAAACAAATGTCAAAAATTCCACCCTTATGTGTACGTAAAAAATGGCTCTTCAGACACAGGTCTTTGCTGAAAACAATAATGTAAACTACAGTCTGTCCAACTGGCAAAAATAGCATGTGGTAAGAGTGTCCATTTAAACAATAAAGAAATGTTATAATTTGTTTTCATTTGATAGACTAAAAATCCTCTAGGCAACCAAGCAACAACAGAGATTTTAGAATTTGAAGTTCAATTATATTTCAAATAGCCTTGGGCAGCATATTTATTTCCACCGAGTTGCATCTTCAATCAACAATTTTCTAATATTGTATATGCTAGCAATCTTCATTAAAAAGTACCTTTCCAAAGGACAAGCTTTAAAACATGCACATGTTAAAACGTTGCTATGGGCAGAGTTGCATTTTGATATACAAAGTAATATATAAAGTACTTCAGGGGCTCAATGAACAGTTCTGAAAATAGAAACCAGAGATACAGACAAGGTGTGGATACAATAATCCTGCCATTTGAAGGGCAACAACTTCTCCTAATTCATTATTAATATGTACTATGCAATAGCCTTTTAACTTGGCCATGGGCCGATTCTTTCTTCTGTGGGCTGCACACTGGCATTCCACAAATACAAAACAGCACTCTAGCTTATGAAACAACTTTCATGGGGGCCTCAGTACTGAAGAAGTTCCCACACACACACATATGGAGAAACAAAAGTTGTATGCAGTTACTGTTTAACAGTAATATTGAAGTCTTTACAATATGTTGCTTGCTTTTCTTTCCAGAACCCATCTTTGTGACATGAGTAATGTGTCAGGAAAAAAATAAGAGAGGTGATACCTGTGAAGTTGTTTCAATTAAAGGTAATTCAGTGGGGAAAGGTAAAACAGAATTACTGAAATGTAGAATTCCCTTCATAAGAATCAGCTCAATAAGATACTGTTCAGAAACATTAACTAATCTAAATGAACTGAAAAGCATCCAGCTACATAACTCATTATCAGTTACAATGAAACAGCATTAATTGGGTCCCCTCATTATTCACTACATGACATCTTTGATGGGTCTTGAATATTTGTAATAGGTAAATGGACAGCCCTTAGAGTTGATGCACTGTAAGTATGCCCATTTAGATAAAGTACTGTAATTCACTCATGTAGTCTACACTTCCACCAAATGATTGTAAGGACACTGGAAGAAAGTAAAGTAGATAAGACTTAACAGAAAAAAATAATTTATTTCAGCTGTAGTCTTCTGCAACATTTTAGAGTCTCCATTGTCTCTTATGGACTGTCATTACATTGATCTAAAGTAGCTAAAAGTCAATGAAACAACACCAGACAAATGGGTTTATGACTGCAGCTTCAATTTGGTATCAGTCTAAGTGACATAGCAATATTCAGAATGGAATGCCAATTAGTTCAGCAAGTCTCCTTTTCTAGTCTGCACTAGTACACGTGTCAGTTACATTTTGATCCTAGAGCTTCACTAAGTGGTGACAGAGTTAAACTGGACAGCAAGGGTTGAGAGAACAGCTGGCCAGAGAACTGGATATGGAGGGGGGAGGAAACAAGGTATGATTACCATTTAATTCCTCTCTTACTTCGCAACATACGCAAGGAATTAAGATAGGGCCTGTGGGAAGTCCCTAGGAAGGTACAGGAGTGATGGAGAGTACAACCCCCAAAACACTAGGCTATCATGTTGAAATGAAAGCACTTTCACACGCTTGACATAACTTTGTAAGTCTTAGGTAGATAAGGCCACTAAACATTTACACTTTATTACTATTTATTTATTTATTTTATTTATTTATTAAATTTATATACCGCCCGACTAGCGATAGCTCTCTGGGCGGTGAACATAAAATAGCATAAAAATACAATGAATAACAAAATAATATTAAAATACAATCAACAATACAATAAACATTTTTAAAATTAGATCAATGTAACTTAAAATGCTTCAGAGAATAGGAAGGTTTTGACCTGGCGCCGGAAGGAGAGCAGAGTCGGCGCCAGGCGTACTTCCTCAGGGAGACTGTTCCATAGTTCGGGGGCCACCACTGAGAAGGCCCGAGATCTTGTCATCACCCTCCGGGCCTCCCTGTGAGTTGGAACCCGGAGGAGGGCCTTCGTAGCAGAACGTAGTGCACGGGCCGGTTCATATCGGAAGAGGCGTTCCGCAAGGTATCGTGGTCCCGCACCGTATAAGGCTTTATAGGTTAATACCAACACTTTGAATCTAGCCCGGAAACATATTGGCAACCAGTGCAAGCTGGCCAGAACAGGTGTTATATGCTCGGACCGCTTGGTCCTTGTCAGCAATCTGGCCGCCGCATTTTGCACTAGTTGTAGCTTCCGAACTGTCTTCAAAGGTAGCCCTACGTAAAGCGCATTACAGTAATCCAAACGTGAGGTTACCAGAGCATGTACCACTGATGTAAGGTCCTCTTTACTCAAATAGGGACGTAGCTGGGCTACCAACCGAAGTTGGTAAAACGCATTCCTAACCACCGAGGCTACTTGAGCCTCAAGTGAGAGGGAAGAGTCTAAAAAGACTCCCAGACTACGAACCCGGTCCTTTAGGGGGAGTGTAACCCCGTCCAGGACAGGGTATATATCCACCATCCGATCAGAGAACCCGTCCACCAACAGCATCTCAGTCTTGTCTGGATTGAGCTTCAGTTTGTTAACTCTCATCCAGTCCATTGTCGAGGCCAGGCAACGGTTCAGCAAATCGACAGCCTCACCTGAAGAAGATAAAAAGGAGAAGTAGAGCTGCGTGTCATCAGCATACTGATGACAACGCACTCCAAAACTCCTGATGACCTCTCCCAACGGCTTCATGTAGATATTAAAAAGCAGGGGGGACAAAACTGACCCCTGCGGGACCCCATATTGGAGAGCCCGCGGTGTCGAGCAATGTTCCCCAAGCCCTACCTTCTGGAGACGACCCGCCAAGTAGGAGCGGAACCACTGCCAAGCAGTACCTCCAACTCCCAACTCCGCGAGCCTCTCCAGAAGGATACCATGGTCGATGGTATCAAAAGCCGCTGAGAGATCAAGGAGAATCAACAGAGTTACACTCCCTCTGTCTCTTTCCCGACATAGGTCATCGTACAGGGCGACCAAGGCTGTCTCAGTGCCAAAACCGGGCCTAAAACCCGATTGAAATGGATCTAGATAATCAGTTTCATCCAATAGCGCCTGGAGCTGGCCAGCAACCACCCGTTCCAAGACCTTGCCCAGGAATGGAACATTCGCCACTGGCCTGTATCTGTTAAAATTGTCTGGGTCCAAGGAAGGCTTTTTCAGGAGTGGTCTCACCACTGCCTCTTTCAGACAGCCCGGGACCACTCCCTCTCGTAAAGAGGCATTTATCACTTCCTTGGCCCAGCTACCTGTTCCATTCCTGCTAGTTTTTATCAGCCAGGAGGGGCAAGGATCCAGTACCGAAGTGGTTGCACGTACCTGTCCAAGCACCTTGTCCACGTCCTTGAGTTGAACCAACTGAAGCTCATCCAACAAAACAGGACAAGACTGTGCTCCGGACACCTCACTAGGATCTACTGCTATAACTTGAGAGTCTAGGTCCCGGCGGATACATGAGATCTTATTCTGGAAGTGATCGGCAAACTGATTACAGCGGGCCTCCGATGATTCCACCGTGTCCGGAGGGTTTGAATGGAGAAGCCCCCGGACAACTCGAAAGAGCTCCGCTGGGCGGCAAAGAGATGATTTAATAGTGGCAGCAAAATGATGTTTTTTAGCTGCCTTCACTGCTCCTACATAGAGCTTAGTCGAAGCACTAACCAGCGCATAATTGTATCCGTCGGGAGTTCGTCTCCATTTCCGCTCAAGCCTCCTCCTATCTTGCTTCATCGCTCTCAGCTCCGGAGTATACCATGGAGCTGTATGAGCTCTACACAGGAGAGGGCGTGCAGGAGCGATCGTGTTTACAGCCCGGGTCATCTCCGTATTCCACAGAGCGACCAGGGCTTCAGCAGGAGCGCCAGTCCTATCAGCCGGAAAATCCCCCAGAGCCCTTTGAAAACCTTCAGGATCCATTAGTCTCCGGGGGCGGACCATTTTAATAAGTCCCCCACCCTTGCAGAGGGAAGAGGTTACTGAAAGTCTAAACTTCAGCAAGCAGTGGTCTGTCCATGACAAAGGGAGTGTTGTAAAACTCCCCACATCCAGATCACTTTCCCCATGCTCAGTAGCAAAAACAAGGTCTAGAGTGTGCCCCGATACATGTGTTGGACCACTAACATATTGAGACAGCCCCATGGCTGTCATGGAAGCCATGAAGTCCTGAGCCGCGCCAGACAAAGTGGTCTCGGCATGAATGTTGAAATCCCCCAGTACTATTAGTCTGGGGGACCTCAACAATATATCCGAGACCACTTCCGCCAGCTCAGTTAGGGAAGCCATTGGGCAGCAAGGTGGGCGGTACTTACTAAGGGTTGTATTCAACACAGCGCTATGGTGAACATTCCTTCAGCGCAAGGATTTCTCCTTGTGCAACAGAATGTGCTCCCCCTCTCCTCCCTCCACATAACTCCTAAATATGTTCTGGAGCAGATTTGAGGAGGGCAGAGGGCACATGCAGGAGGAGGAGAGCAGAGGAGATGCTGTTGCTCTAGTGCTAATCCCTGCACTAGCACAATTATTTTATAGAATACCACCTTAAATATAATTTTTTAAAACATGATTAACAGAAGCAAAATATGGCCAATGTTTGGAAGGGTCTCTATCATTTTTGAACCCAAGGGGCAACATGGAAATGCACATACTTGGTATCACCACAGCACATGTGCAGTAGATTTGAAGATGACAACCCAAGCTGCCTCTTCCATTGTGCCACTGGAAATGTTGGCAATTCTGGAAGAAGAGAATCAAGACTTGACCTCGCCCTAAAATGTTTGCTGTTTTAAAAATTCTTGTCAGGAGTTGCTTATAACCCACACACTTATGGGTCAAACTACATGTTACATTAAACATAAGCTTTAAAGTGCATGCTTACAACCAATGCCCTCTCTCAGCTTGCACCTTCTGAATTGGTAGATTCAGATCAGAACCATGGTGCGGGTAGATGGAATTATCTGCTGTAGATAGCACCATCAGGGGCAAATGGCAGTACTGAAGGGTAATTTTTGTTAGGAAAGTGGCATGGGAAAGAAAAGGTTAAACTCCTCGTTGTGCCACAGTCCTAATCCAAAATGGGGGCTCCCAGGGCTGCTTTTTGTAAAGAGAAAGATTAAGTTGTAATCATGCACTTTAAAGCGTATACTTAACATAATGTATAATTTGATTCTCCTCAGATTCTGAATAAAAAATATACAGAAATATAAATTAAAAAAAAACTATAACAAAGGCTGAGATTTTATGTACATTTATTTGGGAATAAATTCCACTAACCTAAATGGAAATTGCTTCTGAGGAGACATGCATAGGATCAGGCTGTACAATAACAAAACCTAAAAAAATAAAACCCTCTCACAACAGGATAAAAATTAGAAATATACTTAAAATGGGGATTATAGAGATGTCTAAAAGATGTAAGTCCCCTTTATATGGTACATGCATGAAGGAAGCTCATGAGATCAGCACCTTGAACTGCACATAAAACAACTTGTATAGACAACTACCATCATATTGGTGATATGTAACTCTCTTCTGCCCAAAGTAGAATTGATTACACTAACAAAGCCAAGGCATCACAGAGGTAGAGGATGATTGTCAGATGCTTTGAGGTGAGGACACAGCTGGTGAATTAGGCAACAATCCTGGACGCCATGTCTGCTTTCTGGAATAAGGAGAGGTCCAGAATCATCCCGACTGCACAATATTTTTATTTTTTACCAGGTGCAGAGTGAATGTACCAGGCGTACTCACTCCCTTGAGACCAGAAGGCTCACCAACCAGAATAACAACTAGCTTTCAGCCAATCAACCATAACTTCAAAGCATAACTTTATTTTGCTCTAAATCCAGCCATCAACTCATATAAAATAAAAAGTCACCAATATGGAATGAATTATCTTTAGGTTTTTTTAAAAAAAATCACTTTGACAGAAATAGGATTTGAATTCATTTGCTATAATCAGCCTTTTAAAACTATAGTGTATATTAGTCTAATTTATGGACATAATGCACAGAGAAGCATGTGTGTGGATTTGGGTTTCATTTCATTGCTGTAGCTGTCCTGACTTCAAATAGCCTGGAGACAGATAGAAAACTGTGGTTTCTGTGCTGCAGTCCATTAACTTGTATGATTAAGAATATGCAAACCACGGAAGATGCTCACAACCTTGTAAAGACTTTGACCAGGGTGAAACTTCCTTGTTCAATTTCAAGTGCTAACACATGCATACGCATGATAAATTAGAAATAGCAAGCATCATCTATCTCACTGTGATTAAAGGTTTAATTTACAAATACTATTTGATTTGAAACTAAATGGCATGTTTCAAGCACTCTAGTAACATTTTGTCAGCATCATTTAATAATTCCAAAATGCAAACAGACTTCTTTCGTCTGATGTTAAAAACTAGTTTGTTTTGGTAAACAAATCAACATTTTGTCTTTCTAATATGTTAAAAATGGAATTGAATTTTGAATTAAAAAATGCCACCATTTTTTCAAGAGTACTCTGCAGGCAGGAATAGCTCAGGACAGGTACTGAAGTAGTGTGGTTAAATGGCCAGAGTGTCAGACCTCAATAGGAGAGACCCAGATTCAAATCTTCACTCAGCCCTGAAGCCCACTTAGTGACCTTGGTCCAGTCACAAAGTTCTTGGGATGATAAAATGGGAGAAGACCACCATGTATCCTACCCTGACCTTCTCAGAGGAATTGTGGGATAAAGATGTAAGAAAAAGAAAATTAGTCATTTAAGGATTTGAGGTGCCGGGAATGTTGGACATTGATATTTGTAATGCCAGGTGCAATACTAGGAATCTAAAAGACATATGGTTCTTTAATCCATCAAAATAAACAAAAGCTCCAATAAATTTCAGGCTAAACTGATCTTCAGATATTATTTTGCTTCTAATATAGCTACATAAAAACAATTCAAAATATGCACCACTGTCTGAGATTGTGAGAGGTCCCACCTGGTTCATCAGTTGTACCTATTGAATGTATTTTTCATTTAATAGCCAATATATTCCTGGAAAAGGACTAGGAGTTTTGATTATATTAACACACGAGGGGGTTTAATCACTTTATTGGATGAATAGCAGTCTCAAAAGCCTTTGCATCAGATTTCAATTGTATCATCTTCTTTGGGGTATATATCAGGTACTGTACTCAAACTACAGGAAGCTCCAATCTGTTCTATGTCATTTGGGGGCATTTTCCACATTGTCAGAAAAAATAATAATGAAACTCTCTATAGTAAGCTGTCATTATGCATTTGCATGGATGTCTACAGTGTATATTTCTCAAATCATTCTAAGGAGACTCATGTTGTGAGAATGCATCATCCAATTGGGGGTTACTTGCTTCAGTGTATAACAGTGTGTCTGTGTAAGAAGCTCACAAATATTGGTCTCAGCAATTTCTGTGAATGTGCAGTCACACAATTTGTTGAAGCCAATACCCACCATTTGTCTAAGTAATTACAGTCTTGCAGACAAACAGGTCTATTTAAGCAAGTGAAACAACCAACACATGAATTGGCCATTAAGTCAGCACTTTTTCACTTGCCTATGCAGGAGACCATTAGTTCAGCCTTTCCCAAATTAGCTAAATGGTATTTTGCCTTGGTTTAAAACAACTCCCTTTTGATCAGCAGATTCATTACAATAGGGCTGAACCAAAAATGGACTTTTGGCTCAAATTTTGGGGAATGTTCCAAGACAGTGTGGTGGGAACTTTTTTGGCACAGCCCTACACTGCAATTCCAAATACTTTCAAAAGTCATATTCCATTCATATTTCTCCAAATAACCACTAACAGGCTCATTTTTTAAAAAGGACAGTAGCTGTCTATACAAGAGATCTCCACCTACCAAGGCACACATAACCGGTTGCTGCTGATCTTTTGAACTACTAGGATCCCATGCTTCTCCCCAGCAAATAAAGTTCTAAGTGCATTGGCTGTGCTTTTGGTTTTGTTAGCAGTATAATGCAACCCTTAGGTGCCCTATAGCGTGAAGCTGGTTACCAGTGCTTGCTGAGCATCTCTCCTCACAATTGTAACTAAAATGGATTCACCTTTTATGCTATGTGCCAAAGAACAAGAAATGTGAGACTGATGACTGTTTCTCATTGTACGGCAGAGCACCTAAGTTTGCCACTGAGTATACACTCTACATGGAGCTGCAGCCAATCTTGGCTGCCCATCAAATGCTTCTGTAAGTTTGCAAATGTGTTGAATGCATTGCCATCACATTTTTAGGTGTACATTTTAACTTTCCAAAATATTGTAAGATATGAAGTAGCCTTCTTACTCTTGATCTCATTGACCCCAATTCCAAAGTATGGTTGCAATCCTGCACATAAGCTCCATAAATCTCAATTCAATGGTAGTAAAGCAAACTAACTCTGTACAGGTTTACAGCATACTTTTATCACTAGAGTATATATTGCTTGTATTGCTTTTACATGTTTTTATACTGCTGTACCTCCCTCCCCCCCCCCAATGTTTTGTGAGAAGGCAATATATAAATACTTAAATAAGAGCCTTCTATGGCAACATTTTCTTTTAAAAACAACAACTGAAATTTCAGGGCATTACTGATGGGGAGATTCAACAAAGGACAAACACAGCTCAAAATTCACAATAATTTGCAGGGTACTTTAGATCAACCTTGCCCAATCTGATGTCCTCCAGATGTTTTGGACTATAGCTTCCATTAGCCCTAAACAGCATGCTGTAATTCAGGGGTGAGGAACCTGTGGAGCTCCAGATGTGGCATTACAACATCTATCACCATTGGCCATCCTGACTGGGACTGATGGGGATTGGAGTCCAAACAAAGTCTGGAGGACACAGGTCCACAGTCCTTTCTGTAGCCCATAACAGATTAATAAACTATTTAAAATGTGATTAATGAGGGTGCTTAATTGAGAGCCACTTATTTGTTTGTAGAATGTTAAATGGATGAAATCTGTTTTTGAAGAGTGTACACTTGTAGTGAAATCCTATGCATGTGTTCTCACACAAAAGCACTGTTGAACTCAATGGTTTTTAGTTACACATAAATATGCATAGAACTTCAGCCTAAACTGCAATATGGGGTACACTGGGGAAGTGGCTGTTGCTTGCAGGCATTTACAAATTCTAAAATTTCCACAGAGACACACTCAGCCACTGGAAATTTGCAAAACTGAAAAGGGTGGGAAAAAATCCAATATTGTTAAGAACCCATTCCCTTTAAGAGTTAAAAACAGCAACAGAACAGACTATATGAGAGGAAACTACTGCAAGGAAGCTCTGGTTTGATTTTGTACTTCACAAACAGCTGTAATTTACTCTCAGCCTTTTAAGCGGCTCTGTCAAAACAAATTTTCGTTTCTTTCGTTTCTGTCCCTGATGAATTTCTATGCAACATTCTCTGTCAGAAACGCTACTAAATAACCCCAGGCCTATCCCACATTTCTTACTTAGTGGGAATAACCCTCTTCATTAGCATATATAAGAGACTCCCTATTGAGCCTCCACCATGTTACTAGACGAAAATAAGAAAATGGAGGAGGTGAAAAAGAGAAGATGCAATATGGTGTAACTTAACCAAAGCTTGTTATTTTCTGGATTGGACATCTAAGGCAAACATTACAACCCCCAAATTCTTCAATGGCTTAGATTTGGCTTGTGGGAGTGAGGAAGGAGACAGAGATGCGATGAGGGAGTGTGATAGGTCTGAATTGTTTCAGACCAACTGAATAATTATACAGCCATGAGAGTGGCTGTATACTATGGTTAGTATGGATTTTTCCCATTCTGCAATGTTACATTGAAAATACCCCCATGCCATTCTGATGCTTCCCATAAACTCATTTCAAAACAAAACCTTGCAAACCTTAGAGTCCTGAACTCAGAAATGCTTGCTTAACAACCCTCTAAATTTTCATGGCGATACACAAAACAGTCAGAGAGAATCAAGAGTTCAAAGTGTAAAAAGAGAGACAGAAAAACCAGACCCCTTTTGGACTTTTTTTCTGTCATGTGTTCTCATAATCTGTTGAAATTCATTAAAAATCAGCCATGTTCACAGAGTACCTGTAATTCTATTACTAATCTTGCCCCATACTCTGATCATCTTCTGCAGTTCAAAAGTTTAAAAATGCCTGGCTGATTTTTAATTAATGTAAGAAATTTTGGCTTGAACTCAATTACAAGGCTGGGCACGCTCAGTAAGAACCAACTGTCAGTGTTCTAAAAGCCAGACTCACAGCTGCTGGCCTTGCCTAATCAGGGGGCCACACCCACATCAGACTTTCATTTCACTTTAGACAGTCATGGCTTCCCCCAAAGAATCCTGGGAAGTGTAGGTTGTGAAGGGTGCTGAGAGGAGACTCCTATTCCCCTGACAGAGCTCCAGTGGCCAGAGTGGTTTAACAGTCAGCTGCTCTGATTGAAGCTCTGTGAGGGGAACAGGGCATCTCCTAGCAACTCTAAGCGCCCTTCACTAACTACACTTCCCAGGATTCTTTGGGAGAAGCCATGAGTGTCTAAAGTGAAATAAAGGTCTGGTGTGGATGTATTCATGTGCCTGCTGTACAATAAAAAGGTGGGGGAAACCCTGAAAAATAATGATACTGTTCACAATGTTTTCCTTTTGGAAAGGAAAGGGGCTTCCCCTCTGCCCAGTGCCCACACACTCAATCTCTTCCCCTCCCCTTCCCCCTTCTTCCCTCCCCCTCCCTTCCTGCCCTCCTCCTCCCCTCCCTGCCTCTTCCCCAGGTCAGTTTCACCCATCCTAAGCATGATTGCACAGGAGTAACAAGCTCTACCACCTATACAAGGAGATATGACATTTTGCATGGTAGATTTTTCATGCTAAAAAGCCTGATAAATTACCCACAAGATGTCTCAAGAAATATTTTTCACATTCCTTTCTAACATGCTTACAGAATTCAACCCATAATGTTGGCAATCTCCAGGGAGATTATTCTGAAGGCTTAAGAATGACATTCTCAATATGACAAACTAGAATTCTGTTGGGAAATATCCAGCAGGTGAAATGTACTCAAGAAAATTAGTTTCAGGCTTCTAAACCATACACTCAGTGGAATCTGCCTTCTTCCTGAACAGGTTGTGTTTGTTCAGTTATTTTTAAAGTTATCATTTCTGTATTGGAGAATAACTCTAGTAATCACACAAACATTTGGTCAACTTCTGGGATTGATAAAATCTATAAGGGTCCAAGCTATTTCTATGTAACATCTAAGAACACTATGAATAGAAATAGTAGCTTAACAAAAATACATTCATTTGTGGGATCAAAAGAGACATGCACGCAGAAGAGACTGCATATAGCAGGAGCTTCCTTGCTATCTACTTCATGGGAAATTCCCATGGTGAAGGAGACTGTCTGCGTTTGATATTCAGCTGGAACTGTTCTTTTCAGCAATGGGAAGTTCCTGGAAAACAAATGGAAAGCAAAGCCCTCCTCTGAATTCACAGGATTCTGTATGCAATTAAAAAACAACACGTAAACAGAACAGATACATAAATAAAATGAAGTTCAGGAAATAAGTTACCATTCATAAGAAGCAATGAATGTCTTTAGTGTGTCAATGGTAAGAGTACAATTGTAGAAAGCTATCATTACTTATGGACAAAATAATGCAGAGCCTTGGTACAGGGTCTTTCCTGTTGTGGTGCCTCACTTATGGAATCCCCTCCTCTTATCTATCCACCTGGTATCTAAAAAGAATTTATTTGCCCAGATATTTAGTGGAATGTGGTGGATTTTGTTTCACTGAATTTCTTCCTGCTATTATTATAATGTATCTATTTTAGCTGATTTTATGTGAGTTTTACTGAAGTATTTGTAGTGAACTGAATATGAAAGTCGCATGTGTGAACATGGGCATATGGTCATGTGCAACAGTCCAAAGATATATTATATGAAACAGGATTTTCTAGGCTTATTAGCTGCTCTTTGCTTTTAGCTAGCCATGGCAGAAGATGTAAACGTTTATCGCCATCTTGGTATTACCTAACAATGCTGAGGTAACAGCCCTGGGAAGATGAGCTCATGAACTACCTCATGACTTCTTGATGAATCCTCTTCCCCAGAAGGAGGGTACAATTGCCCATTTGCTGACAGCTTTTAGAATGAGAAACACCTTAAAAATCCTGCTCGGGGTTGAAGTCCCTTTGTCCTCTCTCTGGAGCGGAACACATAGCTGCCAGAGACCTGATGGCCCATGGAATGTCTCCTGTGGTACCATCTGGGACCAGGGCAACACCAGCTGAATGGACCAGTTGAAGGGAGGTTGTATTCATTCTCAGTATATACTGTAATATAGACTGCATATATTCCATCAATAATCAATAAATCTAGTTATTTCATCACCACAGTGTACACTGGTTCAACACTGGGACAGGGTGGACCAAGCCCATCAAATCAAGACAGTGTTTCAGTAACATAGGAAGCTGCCTTATGCAAGTTCAAATTATTTGTCCATCTTATCATTCACATATCCTGCCACCTCATCCTTTTGACTGGAGACAGTAGGGATTGAACCTGGGATCTTCTCCATGCAGGTGCTCTATCACACAGGTATAGTCCTTCCCCAGTTTTGCTAGGATTTAATAAGGATTGCTTTAAATATTGAGGACTAAATTTGAAAAGCAGGGTAATATATTAAATAAATAAACTGTCAAACTCAATGGCCATTCTACCAGGTCATTAAACATTTACACAACTTTATGAAGAATTGGTACCTGAATTCACTTGTTTTCCAGTTTTCTTCACATCCCCCCTTCCACTTTCATCACATCTATTAGATTCTAAGTCTGTGAGCAGAGATTTCTTGTTTTAATCTTTGTATAATGATGCCTAAAAAGCTTTAAGTGCCTTATAAATGCGTAAGTTTGTTAAACTTTCAGCTACAATAAGTAAGCTTTTGTGGACTAGTTTAAAGCCTACTATGTCAGATGCATGATATATATCCTCAAGCGTGTGTGAGTTGTGTTTTATGAGAGAAATATAAGAGGTAGCATAGGCCTAACATTTATATCCAAAACCCAAATATATAAAAGATAAAACTGATGACCCATTCACAACAGCAGTCACTGTAAAGATGCTGTCTTTCTAGATATTGATATCCAGAGTCCCAATTAAGTTCAAACTGAATTAAAACAACTGTTTCTTATAAATTCTAGTGCACTGAAGTTTCCTCTTGAAAACTTTTTGTTGAAGCACAATTTATGAGAGCTGGAGTAGTATAGAGGCTAAGAAACTTAGCTACTATGAATCTGGAAATCCCTGGTTTGAATCTCGCCTAGGTGGCAAACCACTCTCTCTTACTCAGAGCCCCTCCCCCCTCATATCTGAAATATGAAAAATAATACTGACTTAACTGCTGTAAGGATTACAACTAGATAATGCAGGTGAAACACATGAAATTACAAATATTAAGTATTATGTTGTATAGTTATATATAGATATTTGCAACAGTGTTATCTGTTATTTTTGAAGAAAAAATATATTGAACATTGCAAACATCATCTGGCAACTTTGGTATTTTCTCCACAAGAAACCTTGCAAACTGAATGATCCCTTTGTTTCATATTTCAGAAAAGGTACTTGTGATCTCTCCCCCAAAAAGCAACCAGGCCTCCAGCTACATTGTATCCTGTTCCTTAGCTGACATCAAATTTAATAATATCATCTAAGAAAAGTTTTGCTGATACAGGAAAATTCATGATTGCACCTAAATTCATCATTCAGGTATGTACCCCAAAAAATTAGGACTGACCTCTGCCACATTTACACTGAGTCAATTTCAGTTCTCTGGTGCAAATACTTTTAAGTTTCTGCCATGTGATTATGAAGTTGTAGTTCATATATACTCCTGAGATGCAAGCAAAAAAAGAACTTCCCCCCAACTTTTCAATATGAAAATATTTAGGGTTTTTTTCCTATAAGAGCTACCAAAATGATTAAGGGACAAGGTAGCAATGTGTAAATTCCACTGAACTTGAATCATATTTGGGTCACAAATTGTGAGCATGTCTGAACACTATTTTTACTTTTTTAAAACAAAATTGCTTCCAATGCTTTATGCATGTGTATTCTTGCAAATTGTAGTGCTGGCATTGAAGAAGGCAATTCTGAACAAAAGTCTTAAGATATAAGCAGCCCCCTCCCCAGACTTTCCCCTGCACAAAATCAAAACAAGAATTTCAACAATGAAAAAATTCCAGGAGAGATGAAAGCAAGCAAATACCATTTCAGGGCCTGATCCCTCTGGACTCCTTCTGCCTACAGAGGGTCATCTATCCACCACTGCCTGTGGGAAGCATCCTCATGGGTTTCAATATGTTAATATTGTTTATTGTGTGTTAACATGTGTAACTGAATACTTATAAGTTGCCTTAATAGGATTTATTTCTGGAATGGCAAGATATAAATAATTTTAATGAATAAATAAATAAGCAAGAAACACACAAGCATCTTTGTGATAAACTCCTGGGAAACCTCATAGCATTGGGATTCAAGCTATAATGAGACAGTGTACTACTCACCCCAGCCAAATATCAGCAGCATCTGACTAGTGATTGCCCAGGAGCCAAAGTATTGCACTTCAGCAATCAAGGACTACTTCATTTGAGAAGGCATTAAAGTAAACCAATTCTCACCATGCGCTTTGGCTGCCTAGTCTGATGAATAGTGACTATGCAGATGCAAAATGGTATGTTTGTAATACATCTTTGAGATTTGTTTGAATAAAGCAGCTAAGAAACGTAATAAATATTAACAAAAACAATTGACAATAAAAAAATCTCAGTATTAGAATTTCAAGGAAAATATGGCCGACATACAATACTATCACAAACTGAGAAAATATTTGGAACATTTAGTTATTTTTGAACCATGGCATCATCAACAGTTTAGGACTTTTCAGTTGGGGCAGGGGGAAGAAAATACATAATAGAATGTTACAAAAAATGCATTAAGTGTAGAAAGAGGTTTTTTTCCTCTCTCCTATGATACTGACTCTCTTCTATAACAATGGCTCACCAGACATTGTCCACTCCCCAATTAATCAGAACCCATTGTTCACTCACCATTCCCAAGGAAATTCATGGCATGGAGAAAGTGGATAGAAAAAAGTCTCTCTCTCATAACACTAGAGCTTATCGACACCCAGTGAATCCAAATGTTGGAAGATTCAGGACAGACAAAAAAAAGAACTTTTTCACATAGCATTAGGAATGAGATCCACGTGTTGGCGCCAGTTCAAACACATTCTGTTTAACTGGCAGGCAGTTCCATCCCATGTTTGTTTTCTACTATCTTCTGCTTTTACCATTCCATGTACATCTGAACATGCTTACTGAATTCAATGGGATTTAATCCCATGCAATCATGCTTAGGATAAGTGAAACTGACCACAGGGGAGGAGGAGAATGAAGAGGGAGAGAAGAAGGGGACAGCTGGAGTGGGGAGGGGGAGATGAGGAGAGGGAGATGAGGAGGGGGAAGAGTGGGGGAAGGAACAGGTAGGGCAGAGGTGAAGGGGAGTGGATAGGAGGGAGGGAGGGAGGACAGGTTTGATCATGTGCATGCTTATTCAGTTCAATGGGACTTAATCCTGTGCAATCATGCTTAGGTGAAAGTGACCTGGGGGAGGGGGAGGGGCGGGGAGGGGGAGGGTAGGAATGGGGATGGAGGAAGGGGGAGGGAGTGGAGTAGAGTGGGGTGGGTGGACACTGGGCAGAGGTAAAGCCCCTTTCCTTTACTTTCAAAAATGAAAACATTGTTAACAGTTTCTTGCAAACACATTTTCTGAACAACGGAAAAGACAACTGTACACATGGAGATCACCAAATGGTGAGTATAGGAATCAAATTGATTATATAATTGGTAGCACAAGATGGCGAAAACAAGACCAGGAGCAGATTGCGGTATAGATCATGGAATGGTCATATCAAAAAACAGAGTAAAGCTAAAGAAGAAGAACAAAGCAATCATAATGCCAAATTACAATTTAAATAACATCCCAGAAGAATATAAAGATCAAATAAGGTACAGATTTGAGGGTTTAAATTTAGTTGATAGAGAACCAGAAGAACTATGGATTGAAGTCAGAGACATGATCAGGGAAGAATGCAAAAAGACAATACCTCTAGTGAAAAAGACAGAAAAACCTCAATGGATGACTGAAGAAACTCTTAAAATGGTTAGAGAAGGAAAGCAAAAGCAAAAGGAGACGGAAACACAATCAGAAGCCTAAAAGCAACAATACAGCGACTATTACAATAATTGTATAGAAATAGAAGAGAACAACAAACAGGGAAGCCCTATTCCAAAAGATTAGAGAAATGAAAAGGAAATGTAAACCAAGAGTAGGGATGCTGAATAATCAACAGGGGAACACACTGAATGACCGAGATAAAATAAAAGGAAGATGGAAGCAATACACTGAAGAACTCTATACAAGAGATGCCAGGATGTCAGATTCATTCATGGAGGAACCGTATAATGAAGAACCAGAAATTTTAGAATGTGAGGTGAAAGAGGCTGTTATACTACTTGGAAGAAACAAATCATCAGGAACAGATGGCATATCAATAGAGTTGCTACAAGTTACTGAGACTGGAGTTGTACAAATCTGGACAAACATTTGTCAACAAATATGGAAAACTAAACAATGGCCCACAGACTAGAATTGTTCAATATATATCCCAATTCCAAAGAAAGGGGATCCCAGGGAATGCAGTAATTATCGAACTATTGCCTTAACAGCTCATGCAAGTAAAGTAATGCTCAAGATTCTACAACAAAGGCTCTTACCATATATGGAGCGAGAAATGCCAGACGTCCAAGATGGATTTAGAAAGGGAAGAGGCACCAGAGATCATATTGCAAACATACTTTGGATAATGGAATGGACTAAGGAATTTCAGAAGAAAAGCACCCTGTGCTTTATAGATTACAGCAAAGCCTTTGATTGTGTAGATCATGAGGAACTTTGGAATGCTTTAAAAGAAATGGGGGTGCCACAGTATCTGATTGTCCTGATGCACAACCTATACTCTGGACAAGAGGCTACTGTAAGGACAGAATGTGGAGAAACCGACTGCTTCCCAATTGGAAATGTTGTGAGACAGGGGTGTATTTTATCACCCTATTTATTTAATCTATATGCAGACTGTGGTTGATGCTTAATGTATCATGCATACTGATGTCAGTTGGACCCGCCCCATGACATCACTTGGGCATGCCCCGTGATGTCACTTGGGATGCCCCATGACATCACTCGGGGACACCCCATGACATCACTCAGGCCCACCCCCAAAATCTCAGGGTTTGGGATGCTTCTGACCTTGCAACCCTAGTAAGGACAGAATATGGAGAAACCGATTGGTTCCCAGATGGAAAGGGTGTGAGACAGGGGTGTATTTTATCACTCTATTTGTTTAATCTGTACGGAGAACATATCATACAGAAAGTGGGATTGGACCAAGATGAAGGAGGGGTGAAAATTGGAGGGAGAAATATCAATATTTTAAGATATGCAGACAATACCACACTACTAGCAGAAACCAGCAATGATTTGAAACAAATGCTGATGAAAGTTAAAGAGGAAAGCACAAAAGCAGGACTACAGCTGAATGTCAAGAAGACTAAAATAATGACAACAGAAGATTTATGTAACTTTAAAGTTGATAATGAGGACATTGAACTTGTCAAGGATTGTCAATACCTTGGCATAGCCATTAACCAAAATGGAGACAATAGTCAAAAAATTAGAAGAAGGTTAGGACTGGTGAGGGCAGCTATGAGAGAACTAGAAAAGGTTCTCAAATGCAAACATGTATCACTGAACACTAAAGTCAGGATCATACCATGGTATTCCCAATCTCTATATATGGATGTGAAAGTTTGACAGTGAACAAAGTGGGTAAGAGAATAATCAATTCATTTGAAATGTGGTGTTAGAGGAGATCTTTGCAGATACCATGGACCGTGAAAAAGACAAATAATTGGATGTTAGAACAAATTAAACCAGAACTATCACTAGAAGCTAAAATGAAGTTATCATACTTTGGACACATAATGAAAAGACATGATTCACTAGAAAAGACAATAATGCTGGGAAAAACAGAAGAGAGTAGAAAAAGAAGAAGACCAAACAAGGGATGGATGGATTCCATAAAGGAAGCCACAGATCTGATCTTACAAGATCTGAACAGGGTGGTTTATAACAGACGCTATTAGAGGTCGCTGATTCATAAGATCGCCATAAGTCGTAATCAACTTGAAAGCACATAACAAAGCTGTCAAAACTTTCGGTTCTGCCCAGTCTCCCATCTTAAAAAAAAGTTTCTAATGGCTTTAGTGACAGTGAACATCCGGGCCAATACCTGTGCTAGGTCTGATGCACTACCATTGATGAGATATCCTGCTCCTATGTCAAGAATGTATAGAAGGGAAGGGAAATCGTCTTTAATAAATAATTAGTAATAATTAATTACCCGCTCTTCACCCTGAGGTCAAAGGGTGGGTTACAACAGTTTAAAATATAAAAATAACTTACAATAACAAACATCAAGAATATAAAATATTTATCCTATAAATATACGTCTCAGGTGTAAAAGACTAGGATAAAGAGGTGTGACTTCAGTATTCGCTGAAAACTGTACAGTGAATTGTCAGACACACCTCTGTGAGGAGGTGTCATGGCCCCGTCGGAGGACTCATCAGACGAGGATGACTCGGGAATAACAGCAGCCGACCCAGAAGCAGCAGACCCAGAAGAAGAAATGGAGGAAACTCCTGAGAACCCAGCTCCTTCTCCCCCTCAGCTGCAGAGCACCCCAGACACAGCTGAAGCCCTTCAGCCAGACGCAGCCAGTGAACAGGATACCTCCCCTCACCTGCAGAACATAGACAACAGAAGGTCAGGCAGAAAAGGGGCAGGCCTGTCCACTTAAGGCCAAAACTCTGATGTCTCACACCTGCTGACAAACCTGCTGTTGAGCCTCAGCTAAACCAGAATGGACAGGGAAGGGGGAGGCATGAGTTTCAGGCACCTCCGCTGCCAGAGGAAGCAGAGTTGGGAATTGTTGAGTCTGGACAGGACCTTGCGGGAGGGGGTCAGCCTGCACACCAGCCAATTCCCACGGTTACCGCACTCTCAGAGGAACAGAGAGCGCCACCCCCAGCTGATGCAGAAGACTTGTTGGGGGAACTCCAGAGACAGTGCCAGCTCCTCCCTTGCCAAGCAGTTCCCAGGAGGATTCCAGTGTGGCACAGCCCCCTGATCTTGAGCCTGTTGCTCAGGAGCAGGTGTCTTCAGATGGGCCGTTGGAAGCACGCCCTCTGTCCCCGCGCTCCCGCCGCCGCGAGAAACGGACAGGGCAAAGACAGGAATTACGCAGGAGTCAGAGATTACGTTCGAAAACGTTCCCTTCATAAGCTTGCCGCTTAAAGTGGGGAGTCGTTGAGTCAACTTCCTTCACATGCTGCAGAGCATGTCTAGAGTGTAGTTAGGAATTCTAGTGAGTTAGCGCAGGGTTTTCTATGAAGCGCAATGCCTTTGATGCATCCATTACTCTAATAAAACAAGATTTACTTGCACCTACACTCCAGCCTCGTCCTTCTGGCTCTGAACGGGACACCTGCTCCTTAAAAGACAAACCTTGGCTTCAGCTTGTTGCTAACTACAACATCAGGCATGGCTTCTCATGTTTCCAGTTTCCCTGAACCTTATCTTGGACTGACCCCTTGGCAATTGAACCCGGACCTCTACTGACCTCGCTTCTGGCTTGGCACGTAAGCTTGGAAAGGGCCTTGCCCTTATCACACTTCATCCTTGTTAGCCTGGCAGATTTTGCCCAGTCTCCCATCTTTAGAAAATGTTTCTTATGACTTTAGTGACAGTGAACATCCAGGCCACTTCTTTTGACTATACCCATGCTAGGTCTGATACAATACCATTGGTGAGATATCCTGCTCCTATGTCAAGAATGTATGGAAGGGGAAATTGTCTTTAATAAATAATTAGTAATAATTAATTACCCGCTCTTTACCCTGAGGTCAAAGGGTGGGTTACAACAGTTTAAAATATAAAAATAACTTACAATAACAAACATCAAGAATATAAAATATTTATCCTACAAATATACGTCTCAGATGTAAAAGGCTAGGATAAAGAGGTGTGACTTCAGTATTCGCTGAAAACTATACAGTGAATTGTTAGACACACCTCTGTGGGGAGGGAATTCCACAGCTTAGAAGCTGCCACAGAGAACGCCCTCTCCTGGGCTGCCACTACCCAGGCTTCTGAGGGTCGTGAAACTACAAGGATGGCACTCTCTGCTCATCTTAATATCAAAGAAGGTCTGTAGGGAAGGAGGTGGTCTTTCAGATATTTGGGGCCTATGTCATTTAGGCCTTTAAACATGAGCATGGGCACCTTCAGCATGGGCACTAACTGGCAACCAATTCAGCTGTTTTAAAACAGGAGTTATATGAGATCTAAATGAAACCCCAGCCACCAATCTGCCTGCTGTGTTTTGCACGAGTTGAAGTTTCCAATTCATCTTCAAAGGCAGCCCCACATAGAGCACAATGCAGTATTCCAATCTTGAAGTTATTAAAGTAGAACATAGAGTACAATGGCCAAGTCATTTCTGTCCAAAAGGGGCTAAAGCCAACAAACCAACTCTAGCTAGAAAAATGCATTCCTAGCCATCGAGGTCACCTGAGCCTCCAGTGACTGTGCTGAATCCAGGAACTCCCCCAAGCTGCAGACTTGCTCCTTCCAGGCAAGTGTGACTCTGTCCAGAACAGGCTGTCTCCCCACCTCATAGATGTGAGAACTCTGGACACGCAATACCTCTTTTCAGGATTCAGCCTCAGTTTGTTGACCCACATCCAGCCCATATATAGGACAACCTCCATGGTGCCAAACAATACCCTCCCATATATATATATTGGAAGTAGCTCTGCAGGTAGGAACTGTTGCACACCTCCCCAATCACCGGAGATCTCAGGGGTCCCTGCGCTCATCCAGGATTTGGTTTCCTTTGGGAAGGTCAGCGGAGGCTGCGGTGTCTTTATGAAATATGGTTTATTTATTTGTACAAAGTCCAACCTGAGCTTAGGATGGAGGGGTTCAAGGCATCAGCAGTCTAATATCCAGCTTTTCCATCTGGGTTGCAGGAGGCATCCTAAAGCCATGGTGCAGAGGGATAGCCTTTCTGCCTGCCTGCAGCCTCAACCATTCTCTACACACAACTAAAAACACTCAAAGCACAAACTTCTGCTAGTGGCCAGGAGGGGGGGAGGCTCTCCTGAAGAGTTTCAATGACTAAAGGATCTTCCTGGCCCATTTCACCAGTTGCTGGGTAACTGATAGACCCATTATCCTACCTGGCCACTCTATTTGTTTAACAAAAGGAATTCATCTGGCCAGCAGAGCCAGCCCCAAGGCACAGGATTCCAAATCAGAGGCTAGAAAGGGGACCCACAGGAATCATCCATTCCAACCCCCATGCTCATAACAGAACAAATTCACTGAAGTAGAGTACCCCCAATCTTCCCAAACTTCCCTGAGATGCTCCAGAACGATATTGTGTTCAACAGTATTGAAAGCCACCAAGAGATGAAGAATAATAAGCAGGGTTGTACTCCCCCATCTCTCTCCCAACAAATGCCATCAACCATGGATACCAAGGTGGTTTCAATGCCATGGCCAAGTGTGAAGCCAGACTAAAATGGATCCAACTGAAATAAAATATAGAAGGAAATAACTCTAAACTCACAAACATTGATTTTCTGACATCAGAGGAGAAAGAAATTATCCTATGATCTATATATTTCAACTATCTTCTAACATGAAAATACATTGATATATTCGTAGAATTTCAAAGGATGGTCCTGTTAATTCAAAATGCAATTATACATCCCCTGTCATGCTGCTTAGAGGCACAGTATCTTGCAGATTTGTAGGGCTTTCTGTTCTGTAGAAACAGTTTTTTGGAGGGAAAACAAGTATGTACAGGTGGGCCCCACTCATACGGTGGGTTACGTTCCAGACCCCCACCGAAAAGTGAAACCCGCCAAAAAGCAGAACTCCGTCAATAACATGGTGCCCGGCACCCAAGAAACGCCATAAAAGAGGAACAAGCGGCGTATGTGTGGGGCCTTACTCTAATTGAAAACCGCCGTATTAGCGGAACACCAAAAAGCGGAATGCCAAAAAGAGGAGTCCTACTGTACATTTTAGTGCTTTGTTAAACCTAACAGTACAAGTTCTAACTAAATATAACAAAACATTTGACTGGTTTTTAAGGGAAATGTGCATTTCTTGAATTAAACATTTGTTTACCTTTGAATCAAAATGCTAATAGTCAAGGTTTAAATGAGATCAAAACCAGTGGATATGATACACTGATTCTAATCCAAATACACCAAGGTCTGATTTTAGGCACCCATTTTTAAAAGCAATAATTTCTGTCTTTCCTTCCAATTTCCTTCTTCTTTGGGGTGACATTTTTTAGATTGTGAGCCTATTGGTGAGAACTTGTAATTTATTTTATTTAACATTTATTTAGTTAGTTAGCTAGTTAGTTAGTTTTAGTTTTGCCTGGCACCTAGGAGATTTATAAGATGATGATGATGGCGGTAAGAAAGAAGTTCTTCTAAATTACAACTTGGGCTTTTTTGAGTCAGAATGATAAAGAGGTGAATATGCGGCTAAACTTGTTCTGGGCTCACGAGTACAAGCTCCATGAGGCTTGTAATACTCAATTTATGAGTATTATAGCTACTAAATTCTTTTCTAGCTTGGGTTTTTATCTGAACTGAAGAAGAATTCCTTTCTCACTCAGCACTCTACCCTCAACATTAATTTCCAAAGCCCTCTCCTATCTTCCCTGCTATTCCAGTTACTGTGATGGTGAGAACACACAAACCACAATTAATTCCAAATGCTGAACCTTTTAGTTCACAAGTACAGGTGATTTTGGTACTTCTGTGGAAGAACATGCAAGTGAGAAAACCAAGCAAAAGCAGAGCAACAGGGAAACAGCAGTCTACTCACTGCCTAAATACCAGAATTGATTAGGGAGGTCCACAATCCCCTACTATTAAGTTACAAAATCAATTGTGGGGTGGTCTTGTAGGAGCAGCATGATGACTTATGTTCTCCAAGCCCTATTTCCCAACCTTTATTACAGGACCCCTCTGTAACCTCAAAACATTTTGTGCCCCCCACATGTTATTGTTGCCCCTTCTGCTGCTGCCACTCTGGCCATCACCATGATTTGCATGCAGGCGGAGAAACAGAGGCAGAAGAAAGAGAGAAATCCGCCTGGCAGGAAATGAAAGCCCAATAAATATGTAATAAATTTAAACACATGGTTCATGCAAGCCTTTAGACAAAATCAAAACAGGAGTAAATTTGGGCACCGGGGATGGGGCGGGCGAGTGTGATCGAGCAGAGAAATAAAAGAGAGATACAATAATGCGGAGGGGGCAGGGTTAGAGGGAAGAAAGGTGTGTCAAATTGTGGGTGAGGTAGAGGTTTAGTGGGTCAAAAGAAGGCAGCGGCAGGAAGAGTGAAGAGGAGCAGCCACATGGGAGGGAGAGCACTTGGGACATCAGGGCAGGGGGAGGGAGGGTTGGAATAAAGTGGGCTACGTGTCCATTCTAGGTGCTTCTTTTCTCAGACTGACCTGTGGTAGCATTGAGACCTCAAAACAAATGCACACTGTCTCTCTCCTTTCTCTCACTCCCTCCTCCTGTCCCCTTACACCAAAGGTAGAGTGTTCCATGGGAGGCCGAAGAGGGAAGTAAACAGTGAGGGTGAAATCCTCCTTAACCGCTGCCTCTTTCTCTCCCTCTCTTTCTGAGGCAAAAGGGTGAGGAGTGACATCCACTTCTTTTCTCTCCCCCCATCACCACCCCCTTCCCTTTAGCCTGGTAATGGCCTGTGTGGGGCTACAGGAAAAAGCACAGGGAGGGGAAAGTGTGCTGCCACTGCTGCATGCCTCTTTCTATGTCATTCACATTGCAAGGGTCTGGTGGGTTACGGGAAGGGATTGCAAGAAGGCCAGTGACCCCCCGACACACACACACCCTCACACTCAGTACATGTTCGCCACCATGTCTGCGCTCTCCTGCTATAGCTGCTGCTGCCACCAGTCCATGCAGCATTCAAAGTCTGGGGCTACCCTTCTCCATAAGTGATTAAGGAGCTGGGAGCTCAGGGGCGAGGAGCCAGGAATGCAAGTCACTCACACTCACTCAGTTTGTTTCAGCTGTCTTGGCTGTCCCTCCAGGATGACTTCCCTGCCCCTCTGGGTGTCACGGACCCCAGGTTAGGAATCACTGCTCTATACTCTATAGAGAAAAAGTCCCTTCACAGTTTAAAGGGCCACAAAAGGACCTCACATGACTTACTTTCTCCAAGGTCATTTCCCCTTCCCCTGTGCTGTTTTTTCACAGGCTTCTCTTTGTTCATTATATATTTCATAGCATATGGAAATGGTTGCACTGGTATGATCAAGCTTTAGACAACTAGTAAAAAAAAGTTAATTATTCTCTAGGTTAGTTAAAAACTAAAATGGCATAATTAAGCATATTTTAGAAGGCTCCTACCAGCTCACTGCCAGGTCATGTACTTTCAAAGTGTTGCTCAGCCGATACATTCCAGACTTCAGTGGGCGCACACATTCTTTTGCACGAGCAAGGTAAGGATTCACTTGAATATCTACAGGAAATTCTGAATCCTAGAAAAAACAAATAAACAAGCATATAAGACCCAGTACCTGAAGGAGGAACGGGACCACCATCGTCCAGGGAAGGAGAGTCATTTGCTGCTGCTGCTGCTGCTGCTGCCTGCCTGCCTGCCTGCCTGCCTGCCTGCCTGCCTGCCTGCTTGCCTGCCTGCCTGCCTGCCGCTGCTGGGCTACCACCACCACCCTCTCCCTGTTGGAATTCTGCTCTGCAGGTGTCACACCTTGCAGGACCAGGCCCCCAGGTACTGAGCCAGCTGTTGCTGATATCATCTACCTGTCCGTTCCCTAGAGGGGATACATAAGCTGGCTAGCTGAGGTGGTTCCTGCTTTGCAGATTGTCTGGCTTTTAGTGGGTCTTGAGTCATGTGTCTGGGAGAGAGGACTCAGAGCCAAGTGGGGAGACTTGAGGGGGCCCCAATTAGTGTAGTGATGGGTAGAGGGAGAGATGGCGTTGTGAGGCTGAGTTGTGAGTGGGAGGGACTGCATGGCGGTGGTTCTCCTCCTACTTGGCAGGTCGCCTCCAGAAGGTGGTGCTTGGGGAACATTGCTCGGCACCCTGGACTCTCCAGTATGGGGCTCCGCAGGGGTCAGTTTTGTCCCCCATGCTGTCCAACATCTACATGAAACTGTTGGGTGTGGTCATCTGGAGCTTTGGAGTGCGTTGCCATCAGTATGCTGATGACACACAGCTCTATTTCTCCTTTTCATCTTCTTCAGGTGAGGCTGTCAATGTGCTGAACCGGTGCTTGGCTGCGACAATGGACTGGATGAGAGCTAATAAACTGAGGCTCAATCCAAACAAGACTGAGATGCTGTTAGTGGGTGGTCCTTCTGACTGGATGGTGGATGTCCAACCTGTCCTGGATGGGGTTGCACTCCCCCTGAAGGAGCAGCTTCATAGTTTGGGGGTTCTCCTAGAACCATCTCTGTCACTTGAGGCTCAGGTAGCCTCGGTGGCACAGAATGCCTTCTACCAACTTCGGTTGGTGGCCCACCACTGGCATGTGGCTCCCAAAGGTTTGCCCCCTGCGGTTGTGCATGTATCATCATTTGAAAAATGTTCCCCACCCCTGTTCCAAAGTAATATGTGAGTACTCCTCAAAGACCCAAGATAATGTGCAAATGAGTTTATTAGTCTATATACATGTAAACAAGCCCATATGTTAGGTGCAGAAATACAGTAATTAACAACCTTCAGAGTAACTGTAAGCACAATAAGCTGAAAGCTATGCATTTTTTCCTTATGTAATGAGATTCACATAAACGGTCAGGAAATACTTGGATTTCATTGAACAATTTAGTCAAATATTTTCTAAAGATAAGTCAGAAGGCTGAAAGATTTATTATCAACTCTAACCAGGTTAAGTGGTCTTTATTAAAAAAGATTGTATTGTAACGATGTGAGGACAGTATTTGACTTTACATAGCATACCCTGAAAGGGGGGGGGGAGAGGATTAGAGGATTTTGAGACTCTATAGACATTTGCATAATTGTTATTTTATACTGTTAACAGTGATTTCATTAAAAAAAGATTAAGGACCACACCATGTCTTCTCAAATTACCATCACTCATAGAGATTAAGAATAGAAAAAGATCTCAATTTTATAAAGCCACGAGAGTGGCTGTATACTATAGTCAGCATGGATTTTTCGCGTTCTGAAATGTTAAATTGAAAATAACCCCCATGCCATTCTGTTGTTTCCCATAACCTCATTTCACAACAAAACCTTACAAAACTTACAATCCTGAACTCAGAAACGCTTGCTTAACAACCCTCTACATTTTCATATATAAAACAGTAAGAGAGAATCGAGAGTTCAAAGGATAAAGAGAAAGACAAACCAGACTCTTTTTGACTTTTTTCTGTCAGGGTTCTCATAATTTGTGGAAATTAATTAAAAATCAGCCATGTTCACAGAGTACCTGTAATCCTATTACTGATCTTGCCCCATACTCTGACCGTCATCTTCTGCAGTTTAAAAGTTTTTTAAAAAATGCCTAGCTGATTTTAATTAATTTAAGAAATTTAGCATTGAATTCATTGATAAGCCCAGGCAAGCTCAGTAAGAACCAACTGTCAGTGTTCTAAAAGCCAGACTCACAGTTGCTTGGCTTGCCTAATCAGGGGGCCACACCAGACCTTTATTTCACTTGAGACAGTCATGGCTTCCCCCAAAGAATCCTGGGAAGTGTAGTTTGTGAAGGGTGCTGAGAAGAAACTCCTATTCCCCTGGCAGAGCTCCAGTGGCCAGAGTGGTTTAACAGCCAGCCTCGCAGACTGAAGCTATGTGAGGGGAACAGGGCATCTCCTACCACCTCTCAGCACCCTTCACAACAGCTGAATAAACAGCTCTCCTGAATATTTAATATCAGGTGGCAGCATGGCTCCATAGCACTCAGGTAAAGTCAATTTTAGGAGGACAGTCCTTAGGGCAACATTTCAGAGTAATCACTTCCAGGATATTACATGCCATCTTCCCAAACAGTATTGGGTTGAAAGAGAAGATTAGCCATGTTTCTCTTCTCCCTTAAGCTGAACACTTTTACATTCTATTGATTAAGCACATACAAAGATTCCCACTAAATGGAGTCTGTGATCAATGGAACTCAAATGTGTTTAACTTGGGCTGGCTCATGCTCTAGGCATTACCAGTTGCTAAGACACATTAGCCCTGTTCAAATGTTATGCCTAAACATGGAATGGCAACATGAATAGAGACTATGGGGACACATATGTCACCCCCACTCCCAATGTCCCATGTCCTAGCCTTACCTGCTCCACCCCCAATATTCTCCTGTTGAGAGAGAAAATCTAATGTAAGCTTCTAAGCCCATTTAGTTGAACTTGGTTACAGGTTCAGAAGCCCTGATAATGCAAGATTTCTGATTGCAGAAAGGCTTCTAGGCATGTTCAGTCAGATGTGCTTAGAAGTTCCTTCAAACCTTCCCACTCAACACAGGAATATCAGAGGTGGACTGACCAGGGACAGAGATGTTGGGGGCAAGGCTGTTGTGTGCAGGCCTATATCCAATAGTTGTGTTGCCTTACCTTGTTCAGGTATAATGCCTGAGCAATGCTGACAAGTTATCAGTGAGAAATCTTGCATGCTCTGAAGATGCAGGGTCTTTGCAAAAGGCTGCCACACATATCAACTATGAAGAATTAACAAGAGATGGAATATGACAACATAGGTGAACAAAATATTTTAGAATAGTGATCACATTTATACATAGGCTTCCTGTCCACATACAGTTCTTATTGTAGCTTTCCGTAGGCAACAGCCAGCCTCATTAAGCAAATGTCAGCAAAGCTGACTCTGCTACCTAATTTATAAGAGAGAGAGAGAGAGTTTTTAAAACAGCATTTAATTAAGAGAAAAATCACTGGATAGAAATTCAAAGACTATGAAAACCCTATGGTGTACACAAGGGAGCTTTTCCTAGTAGAAAGAATCAACTGACAGATCTGCATAATCATTTAGAAACTCTGATCAGGAAATAGCACAAGTTATTTTTAATCTGCAGTGAATATTGTTAGTCATCGCCAGAGAACAAAATTGGTAAACCAGGATAAAGGCAAATGGCATGTCATACAAAAGGCAAGCAAGGTCACCTTCAAGCTTGCCAATTTATTATTTTATGGAAAAACAACATAAGGAATTTTGTTAACAAATTGTTTTTATATTGTTTTAAGTTTTAAAATTGTTTTTAAAATATGTGTTTTAAATTGTATATTTGTTTTAATGTTTTTGATTGCTGTAAACTGCCCAGAGAGCTTCGGCTATGGGGCGGTATACGTGCAATAAATAAATAATAAATAAATTGTTGTTGTTATGTGCCTTCAAGTTGATTATGACTTATGGCGACCCTATGAATCACTGACCTCCAAGAGCATCTGTCATGAACCACCCTGTTCAGATCTTGTAAGTTCAGGTCTGTGGCTTCCTTTACGGAAGCAATCCATCTCTTGTTTAGCCTTCCTCTTTTTCTACTTCCTTCTGTTTTTCCAAGCATTATTATCTTTTCTAATGAATCATGTCTTCTCGTTATGTGTCCAACCTCAGTTTCATCATTTTAGCTTCTAGTGATAGTTCTGGTTTAATTTGTTCTAACACCCATTTATTGGTCTTTTTTGCAGTCCATCTAGCTCAGTACTGATGACATGGCCTAGCATTGGCTAATGAATGCACAGCATACTAGATAAAATCCACACCATGCATTTAAAGCACATTCAATGTACATTTGAAGAACATGAAGCCCACCACAGAATCATGGGAACTGTCATTTGTTAAGGGTGGTGGGAACTATAACTGTGAGGAGGAAACTACACTTTCCAGGATTCTTTGGGGGAAGTCATGCACTTTAAATGTGAGGTGGATATGCTTTAAATGTATTATTGTGGATCTGCATTACTTCATAAACTTTGCCTGCATATAAATCATTTTACAGTAATACCTCGCATTAACGTACTCAATGGGACCAGATCGAGTACGTAAACCGAAAATGTCCTTAAAGTGAAGCACTACCTTTTACAGTAAAACTTTTTTTTACCTCTCCTTCATGCGGAGCCTCAAAGCCCCGTGCTAAAGCCTCTGCTGCTGCGCTGCCACCTCCCAGCTGATTTGCAGTGGCGCGATCGCGTCTATTTCCACCCCACATGCTAAAGCCTCTGCTGCTGCGCTGCTGCGCCTCCCAGCTGATCGCGATTGCGCCTCCCAGCTGGTTTGCAGTGGCGCAATCGCGTCTATTTCCACCCGCATGTGCTAAAGCCTCTGCTGCTGCGCTGCGTTTCTGGAGAAATACAGGCATATGGAGCATGTATGTTATAGCGAGGCAACATTAAGTGAAGTGATGTTAAGCGGGGTATGCCTGTAATTGTTTTTTTTAATAGAAATCAGCTACAAAGTTTACTTGGTGACCGTGGGCTACTCACCATCTCTCAGCCTAATTTGACCCTCGGGGTGAAAACAAAATTGGGGGACCATGACCACTCCAACGAAGGGCACACTTAAAATGGAGAGCAAATAATAATGTACAACCATAGTGTGAAATCAGATACATATTGAGACTTAGTATGAAGTAATATTTATATAAGCATGCATGTCAAACATGTTTTTTATTCACACAACCTATGAAGATATTTCTAGTGCAATCCTATGCATGTTTACTCAGAAGCAAGACCCAATGTATTCAATGTTTTCAAACAGGGAGGCGTGCACAGGACTGCAACCTCAAATGATAAGGAACCTCACTCACACAACCCAAAATTCAGAATCACACCACTTTAAGCTGTTTTGTAACTGTTTCATACTTATTTTAAGGTTATTGGGTTTTAAATGGGTTTATTTCTTGGTTTAAGCTGCCTTGGTTTCCAACCCTACCTCCAGAGCTTGGAAAAGTTACTTTTTTGAACTACAACGCCCATCAGCCCCAGGCAGCATGGCCACTGGATTGGGCTGATGGGCGTTGTAGTTCAAAAAAGTAACTTTTCCAAGCTCTGCCTACCTCACAGCATTGTTGGAAAGATTCCATATATACACACACAGGAAATGTAAAAATACATACATCCTATATAATAGTTTATTGTCAGTTGGTTATTGCTGAACTTTTTTTTAAAAAAAAATCAGTATTAGTTTCCTACCAAATAAAAGCATTAACCTTTGAGTGAAGGACAGGTAATTCTAATTCTAATAATAATTCTAAGTAAGCCCTGCCTAGTTGCTTTTAAAAAAAAGACTGCAGAGGAAGAGAAAGATTTACAACACAATCCTTTGCTATATTCACAATCCTACCCATGTCTACTCAAAGGTAAGGCCTACTGAATTCAATAGTGTTTACTCCCAGGTATGTGGGTTTAGCATTGCAGCTTTACTCCCAGAAAATGGGTAATAGATTAAAATTTCATATTGGGAAGTTTTTCAAAACAGGCTATGAATTAGAGAAATACACTGCCCTCTTCAACAGCCCAGTAATATTTAAACTTGTTTGACTCCTTGTAATTAGAAAAGTATAGCATATTATACACTCATTTCTGAACTGCAGACAAATAGGAAAAGGAATGTTTTCAAGATTTGCAGTGGGTTCTGGTTTTTGCCTAGAAGTCAGCAAAACTCTTGTCAATCACAACCCTGACTTCACTTATTGGCTAAAAACCTGAAAGGACAAGGATTAGAGCAGCCGATTTCTAACAGAAGTGGGGGGGGGGGAAGCTGACATTTTGTGTACATCTCTTGAACCAGACCACCTAGAAACTTTTTTTAAAAAAATGAAAGCTAAGAGTCTGGAGATTAAGGTGACTCACCCAGAGACCTGGAGAGGACCCCCAAAAACCAGAGTCTCTGGGTGAAAACCGGAGTCTCCGGGTGAAAACCGGAGACCAGGCAACCCTATCAGAAAGAGACCGGTAGCCGTGGTGCTATTGTAACAAACATTATGAATGATGAATGATTATATTGTCCACCTAACCCCCTCCAATCCAACTACATGCTCTTCCAGATTGGGGCACTCTATGTTCTTCACATTGCTAAAAGGAATAGATGCTAACGAAAGTTTCTCCTTTGGCAATAGGAGAGACACTGGGAAGCTAGAAGGGAAGCTCAAGAATAATACTGACCCAGTGAAAGTCAGCTCTGCTTTCAGATTTCCCCCTTTATTATATATTACATATTATATTCTTACTAATACTCTATGTAATCATTCAGAGTTTGTATGTCACATGTAACATCTATATTCATTAAATGATATATTTATAAACAATGTGACGGTGTTGGTATATGTGTATTTTTTGGTTGCAAATTTTTGTGCTTATCTGAGAGCAAGGTCCAAAATGCTTGATGAAGCCTGATTTAGGATTTGGATGACATGCTAAACAGTAGTTAATCTAAACTGAAAGTGGAAGCTTCCAATCTCCTTGTGGCCACACCAGAGAGAGGAAAGAAAAGGAAGATGTGCATACAAGTCTGATGCTTACTGAGGCTCATTCATTATGAATGTACACGTCTGAATGCAGCCAGAGAGTGGAATCCACTTTCCACTCACAGAAAGTGTCTCCCACTCATGGAAGTGTTATTTTGCACCTCATGCTAGAATCATTGTGGGGGGGAAAGGGAAACTAAATCCAAAGATGTTCTTCCACTTGTACAAACTCTTGCAGATGCATGAGAACTGCTCTAGACCTTGTCTGTAACATCACTGGAAGAATTCTTCTGCTATGCTTAGGTATTAAACATCAGTAGTGACTATTTTCCTTCCTTTTATGGATCTTTGGATTGAGCCACAGTGGAATGGAAATGGACTGCCTTCAAGTAGATCCCGATTTATAGCAACCATATGAATAGGGTTTTCATGGTAAGCGGTATTCAGAGGGGGTTTACCATTGCCTTCCTCTGAGGCTGAGAAGCAGTGACTGGCCCAAGGTCACCCAGGAAGCTTCATGGCTGTGTGAGGATTCGAACCCTGGTCTCCCAGGTCATAGTCCAACACCTTGCCACCACACTGGCTCTCTTGAGCCACAGTAGTTCAACACAAAGATTCCCACATTATCTAAAGGCTTATTCTTCATTTTCAACTTGTCTCAATATAAAGCATGTAAGGGTTGCTTCAGTAATATCTCTTACCAAGGTAAAAAATAAGTACCTGTGAAAGGAAGTCTCATAAAGCTCTGGGGAGCAAGCTAAAGGACATTGGGGCCCAGATAGTTTTCTTCTCCATTCTTTCAGTAATTAGGAGTAGAAAGGGAAAGAAAAATACTCTAGGTGGATGACTGGCTATGAAGGTGGTGTTGACATGACAGATTTAGATTCTGAGACCATGGGCTATGCTTCCTGGAAGATGGACTGCTGACAAGTGATGGGTTGCACCTCACAAGGACGGGGAAGAATGTGTTTGGCCACAGCATGTAGAAATTCACCAGGAGAGCTTTAAACTGAATCCCAAGGGGGAGGGAGACGTAAACTTGGCAGTAACGACTGACAAGGGCTTGTGCACAGTAAGAGGAACTGAGGGAACAGCTCTAATGGTGCCCAGCAATAGGAAGGAAGCCAGGCCGTAAATCACAGCATCTTCAAAGTCTGTATACTAATGCCCAGAGTATGAGAAATAAACAGGACACACTTGAACTCTTAATACAGGAGAGTAAATACAACTTGATAGGTATAACTGAAACTTGGTGGGATGACCCCCATGACTGGAATACAGCAACTGAAAGATATAACTTGTTCAAAAAGAACAGAAGGAATTGAAAGGAGGGCATAGAAATACAGGAGGATGAGCTGGGTAGCTCCACTGAGAGTATCTGGATTAAAATTAATGGGGCAAGGAATAAAAGGAACATGGTGGTCAGAGTCTACTATCGACCACCCAATCAAGCAGAAGATAAAGATAAAAGTTTTGCAAAGCAAATTGCTAATGGTTTGAGGAGGCATGATGTAGTAGTAATGGGGGAATTCAATAACCGCTTTATCTATTGGGAGACAAATTCTGCCACACACGGCCCCTCCAAGAAATTTCTGACTTCTGTTGGAGATAATTTTCTCCCATAGAAAGCGGAGAAAGTAACTAGAGGATCAGCTATCCTGCACTTTATTCTAACCAACAGAGATGACTTGGTGGATGAAGTGGCAGTTACAGGAACACTGATTTAATTTTAAAAATGTTTATTGTGTTGGATTGTTGCTTGTATTTTAGTATTGTTTTGTTATTTATTGTATTTTTATGCTGTTTTATGTTCACCGCCCAGAGAGCTATTGCTAGTCGGGCGGTATATAAATTTAATAAATAAAATAAATTAAAAAAATAAATAAATAAACTCTGGGGGAAAGTGACCATGCTATACGAGAGTATTTGATTTTAAAGGAAGCAAAAGTTGAGAGTAGCCATACACATACCCTGGACTTCAGGAAAGCCAATTTTAATAAACTCAGAACAATGATAAGCAAGCTTCTGTGGCAAGCCACGCTAATGAGAAAAGGAGTCCAAGATGGGTGGGAGTTCATAAAAGAGGAAATACTTCTGGCATAATGGCAAACAATTCCATCAAGGAAAAAAGGGGGAAAACAGCAGAAGAAGCCAGTGTGGTTTCACAGAAAGCTTAGAGATGACCTGAAAACAAAAAAGGACACATACAGGAAGTAGAAAGAAAGCCAGGTTACAAAGGAAGAGTACAGTCAGGTAGCACGGAATAGCAGGCATGGGGTCAGGAACGCTAAACCTGAGAATTAGCAAGAGATGCCAACAGCAAGAAAAAACCTTTCTTCAGGTACATCCACAGTAAAAGAGAGGAAAGAAATGGCACTACAGCTACTCAATGAGGATGGCAAAGTGATAACAAATGACAAAGAAAAGGCAGAAGTGCTCAATTCCTATTTGGATCAGTCTTTTTCCAAAAGAGGGTCTATGACCCTCCTGGGAAACATGGTTGAAGGCGCAGGATTTCACCTTGAGAATGATAGACAAATGGTCAAGAAATACTTAATCACTTTGACCGAGTTCAAATCTGCAGGGCCTGATGAACTGCATCCTAGAGTATTGAAGAACTCTCAGAACCACTGTCTATTATCTTTGCAAAATCATGGAGAATGGCTGAAGTGCCGGATGACTGGAGGAGGGCCAATGTTGTCCCAATCTTTAAAAAGGGCAAAAAGGAGGAACCAGGGAACTACAGACCAGTCAGTCTGACATCAATCCCTGGGAAAATTATGGAGCACATTATAAAGCAGTCAGTCTGTAAGCACCTTAAAAACAATGCAGTGATTACTAGATGTCAACATGGATTTATGAAGTGCCCCATGATATTCTGATGAGCAAGCTAGCTAAATGCGGGCTGGATGGAACAACTATCAGGTGGATCCATAGTTGGCTACAGAATTGTACTCAAAGAGGGCTTTTCAATGGTTCATCTCAAACATTGGGGAGGTACCAAGGTGAGTACCGCAGCGCTCAGTCCTGGGCCCAGTGCTCTTCAACATTTTCATTAATGACTTGGATGAGGAGGTGCAGGGAATGCTTATCAAATTTGCAGATGATACAAAATTGGGAGGGATAGCTAATAATTTGGAAAACAGAAACAATATTCAAAGGGATCTTGATAGGCTGGAGCATTGGGCTAAAAACAACAGAATGAAATTTAACAGGGACAAGTGTAAAGTTCTACACCTAGGAAAAAGAAACCATATGCACAGTTATAAGATGGGGGATACTTGGCTCAGCAATAAGACATATGAGAAGGATCTTGGGATTGTTGTTGATCACAAGCTGAATATGAGCCAACAGTGCGATGTGGCTGCAAAAAGGGAAAATGCTATTAAAGACTGCATTAACAGAAGTATAGTTTCCAAATTGTGTGAAGTATTAGTTCCCCTCTATTAGGGGTTAGGCCTCATCTTGAGTAATGTGTCCAGTTCTGAATACCACACTTTAAGAAGGATGCAGACAAACTGGAACGGGTTCAAAGAGGGGAATGAGGATGATCAGGGGCCTGGAAACAGAGCCTTATGAGGACAGACTGAAATAACTTGCCATGTTTAGCCTTGAGAAGAGAAGACTGAGGGGAGATATGATAGCACTCAAGTACTTGAAAGGCTGCCACACAGGGAAGGGTCAGGATTTCTTCTCAATCATCCCGAAGTGCAGGACACGGAATAATGGGCTCAAGTCAGGAAGCCAGGTTTCAGATGAACATTAGGAAAACTTCCTAACTGTTAAAGCAGTACACCAATGGAACCAATTACAAAGGGGGGTGGGGGGTTCTCCAACACTGGAGGCCTTCAAGAGGCATCTAGACAGCCACCTGTTGGGTATGCTTTAATTTGGATTGGTGCATTGCGTAGGGGGTTGGACTGGATGGCCTTACAGGCCCCTTCCAACTCTATGATTCTATGAATACAAGAAATTTCTCATTAAAACATACTGTTTCTTACCAACACATTGCTGTGCAACATGATTTAACCATGAATACCATTATTTTATAAACATCTGAAATCTCAGGGGGAAATTGAAAGCCACTGCAGAAAAAGAGCACAGTAAAACCTTTATTGTATACTACGTCTTGCTTAGCTTGCTAATAAAACTAATAAAAATCATCCACAAAGGTTGTGGCTACATAAATCTACCTTACTCAACTTTATAACCCAAAAGATTTTCTTTTCTTTCTTTTTTTAATAAACATAAAGATAATATGTAATAGACAGTAAAAGTTAGGTTAATTTAAAAAGCCATTGTAAAACTGCAGTGACTTCATAGACAGGATGACCGTGCTCATCCAACTGTTCATACAAAGCTTGAGTAATAATGCAAATAGTAATTTGAAAACTGAAACTGCTCCTGACACAGTCTCAGTTTTAAAGGTCTGATAAAGCAAGTGAAACTTTCTTCAGCTGCTGTTCATGCTGCAGAGGAGAAAAGAAAAGCAGATACGGGTTTCTTTTCTGCTTGATATAATCTCCTGATCTGAAGTCACATAAACAATACTAGATATCTCTCAAGGTATCACCCTGCAAAAAGTATGTTAAGAATAAATTCTGATGACCTTTACAAATTGTGATTTTCTTTTATTATAGCAGTTTAAATATTTTTATGACTATTCAGTCTCATGGCAGACACAGGAAATACAGGAACAGTATCAAACATGGTAATGTTTTGTTAAAAATATTGTATCTCTGACCATAAATAAGTATATATTAATGTACGCATAATGCTATTTTATAATACTCTTCAGATTGTTAGCAGCAGCATTGTTTTATTGGTATTCCATTACATGGCTAGTTACTTATGCATAAATCACATTTAAATCAATGGGATTACTCTGAAAGATGGCAGGAGTGCACATCCTTACTTATTATTTATTATTATTTATTGAATTTCTTAGAAGCCCATCTGGCTGGCTATCCAGCCACTCTGGGCGATGTACAAAATAAGCATGCAGATACAAAAAACATTAAAAATCTGGACACAAGATAATAAAATCTAGCCCACCCTAAAAGCCTGCCTGAAGAGCCAGGTCTTCAATGCCTGGCGGAAACTCATTATAGAGGGGGCATGGCGGAGATCATTTGGGAGCGAGTTCCACAGGGTGGGGGCCACAATTGAAAAAACCCTCTCTCTAGTCCTCACCAGTCTGGCTGTTTTGAGTGATGGGATAGAGAGAAGGTCTTTTGAGGCTGATCTTGTTGGGCGGCATAACTGATGATGCTGGAGTCGCTCCTTCAGATAGACTGGGCCGAAACCGTATAGGGATTTAAAGGTCAAAACCAACACCTTGAATTGGGCCCAGCAAGCAAGTGGTAGCCAGTGCAACTCTTTTAGCACTGGAGTTATGTGATCTCGCCGGTGGCTGCCTTTAATCAGGTGCACCACCGAGTTCTGTACCAGCTGCAACTTCCGGACCATTTTCAAGGGTAGCCCCACGTAGAGCGCATTACAGTAGTCTAGGCGAGAGGAGACCAGGGCATGGGAGCAGATGATTGGGAAGGTAGGGGCGCAGACTCTGTATCAGATGGAGTTGATACAGTGCTGCCCGGCTCACAGCCGAGACCTGAGCTTCCATGGACAGTTGGGAATCAAGAATGATCCCGAGGCTGCGGACCTGGTCTTTCAGGGGCAATTGTACCGCGTTGAGCACCAGGTCCAAATCCCCTAACCTTCCCTTGCCTCCCACAAGCAGTACCTCGGTTTTGTCAGGGTTCAGTTTCAGCTTACTCCTTCCCATCCAGCCACTCACCAACTCCAGGCAGTTGGACATGGTTTCTACAGCCAACCTCGGTGAAGATTTAAATGAGAGATAGAGCTGTGTGTCATCCGCATATTGGTGACTCTGCAGCCCAAATCCCCTAATGATAGCCCCCAGCGGCTTTATGTAGGTGTTAAATAGCATCAGGGAGAGGATGGAGCCACGCTACACAGGAAGTGGATTGGACTGTGCAAGACCAACCCAAATTGTGTTTGCATTTTGACAGATGTGTAGGGAAGTCCAATATCTCAGAGAGGAGGTCAGGTCTCCTGCTCCCCTGGTGCATTCACTATAGCTTCCCAATTTTCTTGCTTTTTAAAGTTTGATAGAAATATCTGTTGGTTATAGCTAGGTTCTTAAACCGCAAGGTTTTTTGCCTATTAGTGAATTTCTCTGTTTTTTAATCCAGGAGATAAGAAATGGGATCCTGTGCAAGTTTGTTGAGGATGGATGGATCATTTGCATGCTTATTGAGTTCAGTGGGATTTACTCCCCTGCAATCATGGTTAGGATAGGTGAAACTGATCACAGGGGATGGAGATGGGGAGGGGATCAGGCACGAGGGGAAGGAGGAGGGCAGGTTTGGTCATGTGCATGTTTAATGAGTTCAGTGGGATTTCCTTCCATGCAATCATGCATAGGAAAAGTAAAACTGACCATGGGGAGGGAGGCCTGGAGTGGGCAGGGGAAAAGGAAAAATGGAGGAGGAAGGGAAAGGGGGAGGAGAGGAAAGGCAGGTGTGATCATTTGTATGCTTACTGAGTTCAGTGGGATTTACTTCCATGCAATCATGGCTAGGATAGGTAAAACTGACCATGGGGGAGGAGAAAGGGGAGGGGAGAGTAGAGGGAAGGGGGGAGAGGGGACCAGGAGGAGGGGGAGGAGGGGATTGGAAGGAGAGGGGGAGGGGTGAAGGAAGGTGAGGGAAGGGGCAAAAGGGAGGTGATGGGAGAGAGGAGGGAGGAGGGCAGGTTTGATCATTTGCATGCTTATTGAGTTCAATGGGATTTACTTCCATGCAGTCATGCTGGAAAATGAAATGGGCTGCCTTCAAGTCGATTCCGACTTATGGCGACCCTATGAATAAGGTTTTCATGGTAAACAATATTCAGAGGTGGTTTACCATTACCTTCCTCTGAGGATCAGAGGCAGTGACTAGCCCAAGGTCACCTAGCAATCTTCATGGCTGTGTGGGGATTTGAACCCTGGACTCTCAGGTCGTAGTCCTAGGATAGGTAAAACTGACCATGGGGGAGGGGGAGGGAGGCAGGACGGTGAAGGGGAGAGGGAAGAGAAGGAGGGGATTGGGAGGGGAGGGGGCAAGGGAAGGAGGTGAAGGAAGGGGGGAGGGGGCAAGGGAAGGAGGTGAAGGAAGGAGGGAGGGGGCAAGGGAAGGAGGTGAAGGAAGGAGGGAGGGGGCAAGGGAAGGAGGTGAAGGAAGGGGGGGAGGGGGCAAGGGAAGGAGGTGAAGGAAGGGGGGGAGGGGGCAAGAGGGAAGAGATAGGAGGGAGGAGGAGGGGAGGGAAGGTTTAATCATTTGCATGCTTTTTGAGATCGGTGGGATTTACTCCTGTGCAATCATGCTTAGGACAGATGAAACTGACCTGGGGAAAGGGCAGGGAGGGGAGGAGGAGGGCTGGAAGGGAGACGAGGAGAGGAAGATATTGGATGGGTGGGCACTGGGTAGAGGGGAAGCCCCTTTCCTTTCCAAAAGGAAAACATTGTGAACAGTATCATTCTTTTTCAGCGTTTCCCCCACCTTTCTATTCTACAGCAGGCACATGTAGCCTCCCACCCACATTTAAACCAAAGCTGTCACTGGCCACAACCACACCAGACCTTTATTTCACTTTAGACAGTCATGGCGTCTCCTAAAAAATCCTGGGAAGTGTAGTTAGTGAAGGATGCTGAGAATTGCTAGCCCTGTTCCCCTCACAGAGCTTCAATCAGAGGGGCTGACTGTTAAACCACTCTGGCCACTGGAGCTCTGCCAGGGGAATAGGAGTCTCCTCTCAGCACCCTTCACAAACTACACATCCCAGGATTCTTTGGGGGAAGCCATGACTGTCTAAAGTGAAATAAAGGTCTGATGTGGGTGTGGCCCCCTGATTAGGCAAGGCCAGCAGCTGTGAGTCTGGCTTTTAGAACACTGACAGTTGGTTCTTACTGAGCATGCCCAGCCTTGTAATTGAGTTCAAGCCAAAATTTCTTACGTTAATTAAATATTAGCCAGGTATTTTTAAACTTTTAAACTGCAGAAGATGGTCAGAGTATGGGGCAAGATTAGTAATTCTCTCTGACCGTTTTGTGTATCACCATGGAAATTGAGAGGGTTGTTAAGCAAGCGTTTCTGAGTTCAGGACTATAAGTTTTGTAAGGTTTTGTTTTGAAATGAGCTTATGGGAAGCATCAGAATGGCATGGGGGTATTTTCAATGTAACATTGCAGAATGGGAAAAATCCATGCTGACTATAAAATACAGCCACTCTCATGGCTGTATAATAAAGTCATGTATTCTATAAGGTGTTCCAAGAACAGTGTCATCTGGAAATGCTGGCTGTGGTAGTAATGTTTTTGTGCCATGCAGGCCTTATAGCTGGAGCTGCACAAGGATAACATGGCTGTGGAATAAAGCATCTGACCCTTCCCCTTAAACTTACCACTCTCCTCATCTATGAAGCTTAGCAGCCCTCACCTCAGCATGTTTGACTACTAAAGAGTTTGCTCCTGAGTGGTTAAAGAGGACAGAGCATCCATCTTGTTGAATACATGTTCCCTAACCTAACAGAAAAGTAGAGGCTATTGGGAATGGCATAGTGCCTTAGTCTAAGTGAAAGTACAGTGAGGAAAAAGAATTGAACTGATTCAATGCCTTGATATTTCTCTATGCAAGACACAGAGCGAAAAACCTAGAGAGAGAGAAAATGTGTGCTATGTCTGTCCTACTCACTAGAGAAAATAAAGAGAGAAAAGGAAGGTCTCTACCTAAACAGAAGAACGCTAAAGCTCACTATCTGCACAGGAGTAATTGTGCAGTGGTTTGTAGTGAAAGAGAAATATTAGAAAATGTGCTGAAAGAAAAGTGAGAGGAGAAAAACAGAGATTAGAACTCAGCAAATGAGGGATGGGTGGGAGCCTAACTAGCAACCCAAACTCAGCAGAGAATGGAGCTTCATAGGAACACAATGATTGGGTGAAAACTATGTAATAGAGGCATGCACTACAGGACTCTTAACCCGTGCAGAGGAAACAGTAAGTGAGGAGGAGGAGAGAGAAAAAGGGTGGAGATATTTCTCAATGGAGGCAGAAAACCACTACGCCCAAAATTTGGGAAGCCAAATAAAATAAAAAAGAAAGTAAAGATCATTTATGTATCTGAAAACCAACCAACCAACCAACCAAAATCTTCACTAAAACCCTGAAAAATAAATGTTTAAAGGGAGACGAACAGATGATACCAGCAAACAAGCAGAGGTAAAGGTAATCATTTCCATGTAGAAAGTAAACATGATCGAGATAAAAAAAACCAAAAAAAGTAATTTATTTAACATAAATCAGACTGGAAAGATTACAAATCTGTAGATAGATAACCCAAACTAATATTTTAGCCAAGTTTAAAAATGTAAATAAAAAGGGAAATGTCAAGGCATTCATTATAATATTTGCGCAAAAAAACAACCAACCTGCACTCCTAGATCCTAGAATTCCTAGATGCTGAATTCTAGGGCTGTGCATAGCTCCCCTGATTTACCCCATGGCTCTGATATGGAGGGGGGCAGGGGGGCATCAGGCTGGGCTGACCCGGGAACCATCAGCTCTACCTAGGAACTACTCCTAAATATGTTTGGGGGCAAACCTAATGTTCAATTAGGTTAAAAAATCCTAATTTAATATTGTGTCTCCTTCCCCCCACTGACTGAGAGTGAGGGTTAATTCTATGGGGCAGCTTTGCTTGAAAAACAGCACCTGCACCCCGAAAGATCATTGAGCAGAGGGAGTGATCCTGCACAGTGCTGTGTTGCAAGGGCCTTTCATTCAGGAAAACCCCCTTGCAAAGTAGCACCTGCACCCAGCAGGATCGGTCCCTCAGCTCAACAACTGTTGCGTTGATCTTGTGGGGCAGCACTCAGGCAAAAAAGAGAACCACAGCATGCGACCTACCTTCTCAGTCTTGGCCTTTCTGCGGGTTTTCCCCTTAATGTCGGCCTCTTCTTCCTGCCTGACACCCTGCCCCGACAGACCCGCATCACTCTGGGTCATCCATTCTGACCCATAGTGATGCATGGCTGTCTCAACCTGACTTGGCCAAGGCCCAGAAACCTCTAAATAAGCCCGATTTGGCTTGGGACTCAGCTGAATCTGGTGCACAGCCCAAACTGAATTCCATGTTAAGAATTTTACAAAATGCTGTAGAAGATACATCGTTACGCTACAGAAGTCTACAAACTGAAGCTATTAAAACACAAGCTGATGCAATATAAGAACTAAATAATACAATGGGAAATATGCATATTTCAAAGAGAAAAAAGTCTGTGTAAAACTAGGGCCTCTGCTCCTGCACACTTCATGTGCCAACCCTGTCCTTCCCTCAGGTCACCAAGCCAACTTTTCCCCTCCTCTTCTCCCAGGTCATGGAGGCACCTCCCCCCCAGGTGAGCCACATAGGAAAGCTGCTGTGGCCTGTTGCACCACAGCTTGTGCAGGTCACTGCCTGCCATCTGTTCTCCTGCTTGGTATCGCCTCCCAACCTACCAGCATGCCTGTCTGCCTACCCTGGAGAAATAAAAGCCCTGGAGCACTCTGAACTACATTTCCCATCCTGCACCCCGTTTTCTGACCCACTGTGCATGTCAGAAAAGTGCCAGCAAGAAACACACACCAAGCATGAGATCATCCCATACCCTCAATCCCTCCTTTTCAAATTGCTTGATAAGAGGAAAAATGTATTTAAAAGCAGGTTTGATGACATTCTGGGCTCCAACATGTAACTACACTCTCAAGAAACACAGCGTGGAACTTCGGGGCATAAGTTAGGAAGGATATTTCTGCCTTAGTGCAACTCTTGGCATTAAGATGTCTTCCTGCTTTTTGACCAGAGCTCCTTCACATCACTTCAGCTGCATTGTACTGCTCACTCCCTGGGACTAGGATAGGTAATCTCTGCTACCGGTCATGCCTTATAGCAGTAGGAACCTTCTATCTCTTTAGTAAAGGGTTATGAACGGGTTAGTGTATTGATTAATGCTGCCATGCACCCAGTAATTTTGTATCGCTATTCCTCTCTTTTCCCTCAATAAAAGAAAGCTTTGCTTTAGCCTAGCTTGGACCTGCATTTCTTTAGTTATATACATACTATTTAGGCACATTTCAGGGCAAAGTCTCTGGTTTATCCCTAGCAAAAGATCCCTCTCCTCTCAAGGAGGCATGTTTAATGGGGCCCATGGTGGCAGGTTCACACATTCTTTTTCCAAATAGACATGTGCGTTAACACACCTCGGCCTTGGGGTAGACAGCAAAGCTTCACCTGTTTTCCCACTGTCTGCCCAGTCTCACCTCCCCACCCGTTCACGCACCCTCCCTCCCTCCTTCCTTCCCTCCCTCCTCATTTGATTGCTGGCCTCACCCGGGTTGGCAGAGACAGCAGTAGCAAAGCACTGCTCATTCTCCAGCTCTCCACCTGATCTCTCCTCCCTGTCCACCTGCCTGCACACTTTCCTCCCTCCCTCGCTGATGCCCAATTGCTCTCCTGCTTTCCACCTGGCCTCACCTACCTTGGTTCCCTCTTCACTCGGTCACCAGGCTCGGCTACCACCACCACATCCCCACAGTTAGAATGTTGTCACGTGACCACAGAGTGACACCTTACAAAAATGTTATATAATAGGACAAATTAAGCAAAAACCACATATTCAGTTATGTTTCTTTGGAAAGACAAGCTTCGAGCCTCCACAAGGGGCCCTAATTGTGGGGTGGAGAGCACCCCAGGCAGTGACGGGAGGGAGGAGTTAGAATCCTCCCATCTATGACCCAGCTCTCGCGAGATCACCCACAATCCTAGGCAGTCTTGCGAGAGCAGCCAAGGGGTAGAGCCAGACCCTGGCCTTTAAAGGCCCCAGTCTCCTGTGAGTTGGCCTCTTCCTTTGTGTGCCAGCTTTCCCACCCTCCCTTGGTCTTAGGGCGTCACTGAGCTGTGTTTAACTGGGTCGCTGTTTGACAGGGCCAGATAGGAATTTTTCCTCTCAACGAATCTGGCCCCATGGTTGAGCAGGTTTTTTTGCCTATCCCTCAGTGGTTTGCTGTGCAATTGTTAGGCATTCACTCACTTCTGTCACAACTTTTAAGCGGAAATGGCATTGGGCAGGATGAGTCATAAGGGGGACTCCCATAAGGAGTCCAGTGGGGGTACATGATGCCCATGCCCCTAGCTCAGGAGGGGCGCCGCCTCATCCAGCTCACAACCCCTCCCACTGGTTGGTCAGCAGAACCACAAGTGCCTTGGGTTCACACCCCACTTAGGTCTAAAGCAGGCCAACTCCTAAGGGTAGTTCCCAACTGCTTGTTGGTTGATTCAGCATTCCTCCAGCATGGGCTGCCGGAATGAAACGGATCATTGCCCTATTGCCATGTGAACCCCACTTTACTTGCTCTTATTAATAAAGTTGTGGCCTTACTCAGAGCTTGGAAAAATTACTTTTTTGAACTATAACTCCCATCAGCCCAATCCAGTGGCCATGCTTGCTGGGGCTGATGGGAGTTGTAGTTTTAAAAAGTAACTTTTCCAAGCTCTGGCCTTACTTCACCCATAAACCTGTGTCTGGCTGTGTTATTCCCATTGCTAAAGGGGGTACAACATGCTCCTACCACACAAGTGATTTTGTTTAAAATTCACAAATTTCTTAAACTGTACTAAAAACAGAAGAGTACATGAATAAGCAAAACTTACAGAAAGAAAGCATTTTATATATCTTATATCTGTGATACAAAATAATCAAGTGAACTAAATAAAAAAGTGTGATAAACAATAAATATGAATGAGTATTAGATCTAATCGACCACAGATGCGTCTGTGAGAGGAGGGATCACCAGAGGGCATAATGAGCCATTTACCTCCCTCTCCCTCCAGCACGTGTATGCAAACACAGATGCACGGAGAAAGCATACTAGATCATAACACAGAATTGAAGGCCTCCACATCCTCGTCCAGCCCATCCCCTTAACTCAGTCAAAGACCATGATCCAAATCTCCATTCATACACAAAGAACATTGGGGTCATTGGGAGATTTGTGGGCAAGATGCCATCAGTATGCTAATTAATGACATTCAGCTCTATTTGTACGTAACATCTGAATTAAGGAGCTGTGCAGGCTCTGGCCAGTGTCTATATGTACTGGTAGGCTGGATGAGGGTACATGTATTTTGAAATATTTTAACATGTAATTTTATTTTATTATGTATATTTTCAAAACTACTGATTTTACTAGTATTTTGAAAAAAATAGTCAACAGTTTTTAACATCTCATGTTATTGGTATTTTAATGTATATTGTTTTATGAAAACCACTTAGCAGTATATAACTCCTGTTGAATAAATAAAATATTATCCTGAGACTGTAGTTTCTCATACTACATCATGCTCTACTTGAGAGTTAGTTAACCCTCTCCAGAGACTTTTGGAAGTGTGCGATGAGCTATATTGAGGGTGTGTGCATGTAAGAAAAATCAGTAATACTCCCTGTGCATGAGTGGAAATGCTACTGCTGATTAAAGCGAGGTTTAGATTCAAACATATGTTTATAATAAAAATGTGTATCTCATGATAAAATTTAAGTAAGAGAAGGATTTTTAGTGTGTATTCAACACACACACACACACACCTACTTTTGTTATGGGCTCCATATGTACTCAAATAAAATTTTAACTGCACATCTATCTAAAGCCTTTTTAAAACTTCCCTATTTTTCTTCTACCAGTAATATAAATGTGTCTTTAAAAGGGTTCTTGAGATAGATGGAGATTAGTAACACTAACGATTTATATGTAATTCTATGTTCGTTCTAATGGTTTCAATAACATTTGTAAGGGGAGTTCATCTATTATTACTAAAACAAACTGGAAAACATATTTATAAACAATTAATGATTTATTGGCAATTGTATCTCCCATGCTACTCATTTTTGTATAACAGTGTCCTAAGACACAAGTTGATAAATAATTACTAGGTTTGTGCACAGTAACGGGAACAAAGAGATCAGCTCTAATAGGGACCAGTAACAGTCCTCAGAAAAATGTAGTAAGGAATCCAAGCCATAAACCAAATGGTCTTCGATGTCTGTATACTAATGCGCAGAGCACAGGAAACAAGCAAGACGAACTTGAACTCTTAATACAGGAGACCAATTACGACTTCATAGGTATAACTGAAACTTGGTGGGATGACTCCCATGACTGGAATACAGCAATTGAAGGATATAACTTGTTCGAAAAGAACAGAAGGAATAAAGGGAGGTGGAGTCACACTATATGTTAAAAATATATATCCCTACACAGAAATACAGGAAGATGAGTTTGGCAGCTCCACCGAGACTATCTGGATTAAAATTAATGGGGTAAGTAATAAAAGGAATGTGGTGCTCGGAGTCTACTACCGACCACCTAATCAAGGAGAAGATGAGAATGTAACTTTTGAAAAGCAAATTGCCAATGTTTCGAGGAGGCATGATGCAGTAGTAATGGGGGATTTCAATTATCCCAATATCTGTTGGGAGACAAATTCTGCCAAACACGGCCACTCCAAGAGATTTTTTACTTGTGTTGGAGATAACTTTCTCCTACAGAAAGTGGAGGAAGCAACCAGAGGATCAGCAAAAGCTGAGAGTAGCCATACACACACCCTGGACTTCAGGAAAGCTGATTTTAATAAACTCAGAACAATTGTTAGTACAGTTCCATAGCAAGCAACCCTAATGAGAAAAGGAGTCCAAGATGGGTGGGAGTTTCTAAAAAAGGAAATTCTAAAAGCGCAAAGGGAAGCAATGCCAAAAAGGAAAAAAGGGGGGAAACAGCAGAAGACATCAACGTGGCTTCACGAAAAGCTTAGATCATCTGAAAACAAAAAAGGACACATACAGGGAGTGGAAAGAACTCCAGGCCACAAAGAAAAAGTACAGGCAGGTATTACGGAATTGCAGGAATGGTGTCAGGAAGGCTAAAGCTGAGAATGAGCTGAGTTTGGTAAGAGATGCTAAAAGCAACAAAAAAGCTTTCTTCAGGTACATCCACAGTAAAAGACAAAGAAAAGAAATGATGGCACAGATACTCAATGAGGAAGGCAAAATGATAACAGATGACAAAGAAAAGGCAGAAGTCTTCAATTCCTACTTTGGCTCAGATTTCTCCCAAACAAGGGTCTATGACCCTCCCAGGAAACATGAAGTGGAAGGGGCAGGATTGGAGCTTGAGATTGATAGGCAAACAGTCAAGGAATACCTAATCACTTTGAATGAGTTCAGATCGGCAGGGCACGATAAACTGCATCCTAGAGTATTGAAGGAACTGGTTGAAGAATTCCCAGAACCACTGTCTATTATCTTTGCAAAATCATGGAGGACCGGTAAAGTGCCGGATGACTGGAGGAGAGCTAATGTTGTCCCTATCTTCAAAAAAGGAAAAAAGGAGGAATCGGGGAACTACAGACCAGTCAGCCTAACATCAATCCCTGGAAAAACTCTGGAGCAGATTATAAAGCAGGCAATCTGTAAGCACCTTGAAAACAATGCAGTGATTACTAGGAGCCAACATGGATTTATGAAGAACAAATCCTGCCAAACTAATCTCCTCTCATTTTTTGATCGGGTAACTTCCCTTGTAGACTGTGGGAACGCTGTGAACATAATATACCTCAACTTCAGCAAAGCTTTTGACAAAGTGCCCCATGATATTCTGATTCGCAAGCTAGCTAAATGTGGCCTGGATGAAACAACTATCAGGTGGACCCACAGTTGGCTCCAGAATCGTACTCAAAGAGTGCTTATCAATGGTTTCTTCTCAAACTGGGCGGAAGTAACAAGTGGGGTACCACAGGGCTTGGTCCTGGGACAAGTGTTCTTCAACATTTTTATTAACAACTTGGATGAGGAGGTACAGGGCATGCTTATCAAAATTTCAGATTATTCAAAATTGGGGGGCACAGCTAATACCATTGAAGACAGAAACAAAATTCAAAGGGATCTTGATAGGCTGGAGCATTGGGCTGAAAACAACAGAATGAAATTCAACAGGGATAAATGCAAAGTTCTACACCTAGGAAAAGGAAACCAAATGCACAGTTATAAGATGGGAGATACTTGGCTCAGCAATAAGACATGTGAGAAGGATCTTGGAATTGTCATTGATCACAATCTGAATATAAGACAACAGTGCGATGTAGCTGCAAAAAAGGCAATGTTATTTTAGGCTGCATTAACAGAAGTATAGTTTCCAAATCACGTGAAGTATTAGCTCTCCTCTATTCAGCACTGGTTAGGCCTCATCTTGAGTACTGTGTCCAGTTCTGGTCTCTGCACTTCAAGAAGGATGCAGACAAGCTGGAACAGGTTCAGAGGAGGGCAACACTGTAACAAGATCAGCCTCAAAAGACCTTCACTCCATCCCACCAGTTAAAACAGCCAGACTGGTGAGGACTAGGGAGAGGACTTTTTCAATTGTGGCCCCCACCCTGTGGAACTCCCTCCCAAATGATCTCTGCCATGCCCCTTCTATGATGAGTTTCCGCCAAGCCTTGAGGACCTGGCTCTTTTGGCAGGCTTTTGGGGTGGGCTACATTTTACTATTATTGCTTCAGATATTTAATGTTTAATGTATTTGTATGTTTTATTTTGTACGTCGCCCAGAGTGGCTGGATAACCAGCCAGATGGGCGACTAATAAATTTAATAATAATAATAATAACAAGGATGATCAGGGGACTGGAAACAAAGCTCTATGAGGAGAGACTGAAAGAACTGGGCATGTTTAGCCTGGAGAAGAGAAGACTGAGGGGAGATATGATAGCACTCTTCAAGTTCATGAAAAGTTGCCACACAGAGGAGGGCCGGGATCTTTCTCTATCGTCCCAGAGTGCAGGACATGGAATAATGGGCTCAAGTTGCAGGAAGCCAGATTTCGATTGACCATCAGGAAAAACACATAAGAGATAAGGCAGTTTGTGCTGTCTACATTATGATGTCAGCAGGTTTGGAATATTAACTCCTTTGTTGCTGGAAAAAGAAATAAATTGCTCTTTGCTTGGGAATAGTGCTATATTGGAAATTGAAGGGGTTTTTTTTCTTCTTGGTTTTAAAAATGACAATTAAGAAAGTGGCTGAGACCCTGGAAGTAAATATGTTTCAGAAAATAATGGATGAGATTGAGATAACAAAACAAAAACTGAGACATGGCAAACAAGAGATGAAAATTGAATTTGGCAAAATGAAGCAGGAGCTGAAAGAAATAGGGGATTTTATGAGAGAGGAGGTTGATGAGATCAAAGATATAACTAGACAAGCAATAGGAGAAGAAAGAAAAATTAAAGGGAAGATGCAAGTCCTGGAGATTGGAACAGATATATCAAATGTGGAACTGGAAAAAGATTTGGAGTTTATGGACCTTAGAGATAAAGATTACTGTTTGGAATTCAGCGTTGCCCCTGAAGAAATTGATGAAGATATCAGAGATAAAGCTATCAATGTTTCAAAAAACTTTCTGGACTGGAATGATGTGATGGAGCTTGAAATAGAGAAAATCTATAGAATTAATTACAGATATGTGACAATGGAAAAACTCTCAAGAGATGTGCTAGTGCATTTCGTAAAAAAGAGGAACAGTGATATGACTTTACAACAACATTTCAGGAACACATTCAGAATTGATGGCAAGGAAATATTTGTGAGGAAGGAAATTCCCATCAGACTCTTATTGTATGACTATGACTATGACAGCAAGATCATTATGGATGCAAGGATGGAAGATGGAAGATGGAATTAACACTGATAATGGAAGAATGGCTATTGAAACTACTGGACCTAGCAGACTTGATGAGATGGATTAATCGACATGTTTATTTGGAGAAAAATCGATGGATATATTTCTCAAGGACTGGAAACCTCTCTTTGACTTTTTGCGGAAAAAATAAAGTGATGTTAATGAGATTTGATGATTAATTAAGATAACTACTGGAGGAAAGTGATTTTGTAATATATTAAGAGACAGGTTTGTTATATACCATAGACCTATAACTGATCTGCGACAAATCGGAAGTCAACATTTTATTTTATTGTATTAGTTATTAATTTGTTTTTTTTTGTTTTTTTTGTTTTTTTTGTTTTTTGAAACTTTGAATAAAAATTAATGATAAAAAAAGGAAAAACTTTCTAACTGTTACAGCCATACGACAATGGAACAAATTACCTAGAGAGGTGGTGGGCTCTGTGATACTGGAGGCATTCAAGAGGCAGCTGGACAGCCATCTGTTGGGAATGCTTTGATTTCGATTCCTGCCTTGAGCAGGGGGTTGGACTTGATGGCCTTATAGGACCCTCCCAACTCTACTGTTCTATGATTCTACTATGCTAAAAACTTCAGAACGGTTATCAACAAAATGCAGCTAATATATAAGAATGTGGACCCATCATTTCTCAAAACATGTCCTGAACTAGCAACCCCCTCATTTCCCAACCTAGGAAATAGGGATGCAATCCGCTTGTTGGTGCCTATTTGATTGCATTCTGTCAAACTTGCAAGCGGTTCCGTTTCAGGTAATTTTTTCAGTATCCTTTGCTTTCATCATTCTGATCTTTCCCCTCCCAACCCCCCCGCAATATTGTTATCAATGTTTTCCTTTCAGAAAAGGAAAGGAGCTTTCCCTCTGCCATGTGCCCACCTACCCAATCCCCCTCCTTCTCCCCCCTCCCAAATTGTATCGGTTCACCACCATCACCCTGGGAGAGGCATCCTCATCAGTTTCACATTAGCAAAGCAAAGTTTATTTTTTTAAAAAAATAAAAATCTGGTGTTAGGAAAAGCTGGGGAACATTGCACCATTCAGGATCAGCCTACAAAAGTAGCAAACATGTGGGCTATCGGGAAGCCAAGTGCCAAGTTCAATTTTAGCAAAGTTCTCACCCATCCCTTCTAGGAAATGACCATATTGTAAAAAAAAGCTGTCGTCAGGACAAGTGCTCCTGTTGGAGAAGTTGTAAACAATTCAGATTCCTCTTGGTTGTCACCTGAATAATGCAGCCACCTCTCCCACTACAGGGTGAGAATGACATCAAGCAAGATGGAATTAGGAATAAACAAGCAACATTGTTCTCACACAGCCAGCATCCTGAATCCCAACTAGTATCAGTGGTAGAAGAAGGAATCACCCTAGCAACAATTCAGTGAGCTGTTTAACTGCAGCAGTCTTGGAAAATATGACTAGCTGCTGCAGAACTGAGAACTGAGCCAACAGAAACATTTTTTAAAAGAAAATCACTCTTCATGGGACCCTGTGTCTGAGTGTCAATGTTGATTCTCATCCTGTTTGCAGTTCTGAGTTCATATTCATATCCTAATGCACTGTACAGACTAAAATTCTGAAAAGTATTTCAAATAAACCTTGAAGTGATTGTTTTCCTTTTAAATGTCCTTTCCCAGCTGAACCTTGAGATATGTCACTAGGGTTGCCAGACTCAGGGCCTGAGACTGCTCCTGTATCTTTAAGAGAAGAGAAAGTCAGCCAAGTGCAGGTGTTCTTGCAACCCTATAATGAGATAAACCACAAGGTGGAATTCTCCTTTCCCCCTGCACAACTTTTAAAGATACAGAAGACCTCTTCGTTGCCAGGCCTGGCCTCCAAGAGGTCTTCTGTATCTTTAAAAGTTGTGCAGGGGCAAGGGAGAATTCCACCTTGTGGTTTTTCCCATTACAGTGTTGCACAAACATTTGCACTTGGCTGACTTTCTCTTCTCCTAAAAATACAGGATCAGTCTCAGGCCATGGACCTGGCAACCCTACATGGCTCTGGTCCTTACCAGATAGTCTTAAAGACATTCATGAGAGAACTACATTTTAACCAGCAAAGCAGTTAGCTGAGGTCTACTCCTACAGGTAAGGGGGTGGGTAGAGGGTCTTTCTTCCCTAAGCCTCTGTCTGGGTGCCAAATTAAAAGTGCTGGAGGAAGCCCTAAAATTAGCCAGCGGGTGGGAGGACTGGAACATCCCCTAGGGATGATCCCATAAAGAAATATGTAAAGAAATTGATAAAGAGGGACAGCTGCAGCACATTTTATAGAACCCAGAAACTGACTTGCTTGCTGTGCCTTGAAAGCAGAGATGTGCACCCATGGGAAGGAGCCAAGGTGAACTGAGCTGAGAACTAATTTAAGAACAGAGTGAGTGACAGAGAGAGACAGAGAGAGAGAGAGAATTGAGATTGGGAGTAAAGAGGCTAAGGCTGCAGTCCAATACACACTTACCTGGGAGTAAGTCCCATTGAAGCCAATGGAGCTTACCTCTGAGCAGAGCTTGGAAAAGTTACTTTTTTGAACTACAACTCCCATCAGCCCCAGCCAGCATGGCCACTGGATTGGGCTGATGGGAGCTGTAGTTCAAAAAAGTAACTTTTCCAAGCTCTGCCTCTGAGTAGACATGTATTGGATTGCAGCCTAAGCCCAGAAAGGTGAGTTTCTTGTTCTTCTACAATTCTACAATATTCATGAACTGTTTATTTTAGGTAGGATCCCTTCTGAAATTAATTTTTAGTTTAATACTGCACCACCTTGACCCCTCCATCCCACACACACACATACAACCCTGCATAAAAACTCATCCAAGAACCCTATTGAAATATGCCTGCACTTCAATTTCTGCTAGTTTTTAATACCTTCCCCCAAAGGTTTTCAGCTGTAATTTCAAAGAGAGTTGGTGCATTCATTTGTGTTCTCCAGTGGATCCATTTCCTGGTGCAGAAAAAGCTGAAGAATAAAATCTGTTTATTACCACCTGGCCTCTACACAACAAAATGTAATACCATATGCTTTTGTGGCTATCCTAAGTGCAAATTGTTATTCAAGAGCTGTAACTCACTCTAAAACCACTAGACAGGAGGATAAATTATTTATGGGGGCTACAGCAGATGGCATGGTGAGTTAAAATGAATTGTACTCTAAAAACCACAAACTCTCTGAAAATATTTGATGTTTTGGTACACTCACAATAATCTCTCCTAAACTCATATTCCCGATGGGTTCTTGCTGCTATCTGTAGTCCCTCAAAATCAACATGAGTCTGAAAGATACCTGTATCCCATTCTTTCTTGATTAGTTCTCAGTTAGAACTTAAAGAATGACCAGTTAGTTCCAAACTTTTCCCCTCAAGGAATCTGTTGGTGTACTACTGAGCACCCACGGACTAAACAGTCTTGCTGACTGAACCAACAGAGTGGGGGCCAAAATTTGGTGCTCAGAATCTTCACTATGGAAAGCATTCTCCAGAGAATTATGAATTCAACTGGAGCTATGCTCCCAAATGCATTTAGCTGGACCACTTACCCAGTGATGTCAAGAGCTACTCAATCAATGGCATGATCAGCCTTTGGAACTAAAAGACGGTCATGGCAATTGATGCAATAGCTATTCCCAACACAAATATGGAAGGAAAGACCCCAATTCATATAAAGCAATTGATAATATATGTAAAAGGCAACAAAGTTAAATCACCATGGCAGTAGAGCCAGATGCAATTACTAGGGGAAGAAAATGTTAATACACTCTTAATTCACAAATTGGAGTGAGCAAAAGGAGATACTCCACAAGCCACAGATGCACAGTAGCTGGTAAAGTAGGTTCCATCCTACAAAAGCTCATGCCACAATAACTCTGTTAGCCTTTAATGTATCACAACACTCTTCGTTGTTTTTATTTATTTGTTGTATTTATCAATTGCCGCATGCGATGAGCCACTGGCAACATATAATACAATATAAATAAATAATTAAAACATACAGCAGACTTAAGAGATCTCCCACTCTGAATTTGCCACAACAGAATCTGAGGTTTATTTAGCTTTCTGGAGGAGAGGGGAAACCTAAGGAATTTCTCTATATTTTACAATATATTAATGAAAATATGATGAAATGTGTGGAGGGGGACAACTGTAAACAGAGTTCTGTCTTTGCCATTTATTCACAGACCACTCTCAGTATGTAGTTACACTATCAAAAGTGTTGAATCTTGAGTATTTTCTACTAATATTTTTCCACAAGGTTGAAAAGGTCCTACAGGGACCTCTCTGTGAATCTTTTTTATTTATTTGCTATTTCCAAATACCCCAGCACTGAATCACATGGAAACACTTTTGAAAATGAAATGTGAGTGTATGAAGTTGCTGTTTAACAGCATCTCATTACCTATTCTGCTAGTGAGAAAACAACAGAGGAAAAGCTAAGCCGTTCCCTTAGGCTAAAGGCATGCAAGGAGACACTTTTAAATAACTGAAGAACACAGATCTGTTGCTGCTGTTTGTGTAATTGCTAAACTGATAAAATAATAAAGGACTACAAATTCATCCATGGAGAAAGTATGAAAGATTTAGTCGTCTGAAGGGCAAGACGTACACATAAAAAATTCTTATGCGAACAAGGAAGGACTGGTACAACGTGACTGAGTTTTAAAAAATATCAAGACATGGGGATTTTTCCCCATTTGTTTATTTGTTCTCTTTACTTGTTAACCTGGGGAAACCTGGGAAAATTGCTTGCAACAGATTTAAATCACAGGAGACATTCTCAATTTGTCCTCTATTACTTCATAGCTACAATTTGTTTACAGGTGCTGCAGGAACACTTTGCAGGTCTGTAAAGATGTTTTCTTTTTCAGACTTTGGGGGGAAAACTAACAAAAACTGAAGCTCTCATCTATAAGAAATAATAATTTTGACAGGATGGTCTCCTTTAGGGAGTGCAGGTGTGACCAATTGTGGCTCGTAGGAGGCTCAAGACAATGCACTGCAATAGTATTTAAAAAGAAAGACAGAAACCTCCAGCATACAAGTGTGCTGAGAGTATACGGAAAGTCTATCATCAGAAGCATCAGTGGGATGAGTGTGCACACTAGAGGTAGTAATGCCCCTATAATGCCATCTTCAAACCTTAACAAAAAAAAGGGAGATACAGTGTGATATCATGTGGTGGCCAACATATTAGGATAAAGAAATGCAAATTTGCAACACTGAACACACTGCCTGTCTCACCTCATAAACAAACTAAAGAGGGAAGCAATAGGATATTTAGTCTGGAAAGGAACCACTTACAGGAAGCTAGCCCACTTGTGACAATGAAGAGCTCTGTTCTGTGTTGCTCCTGGCTCTATTGTTTTAAAAAGCCCTCTGAAGTTAGGAAAACCAGGGAATCAAGCTAACAACAGCAGCATTCCACAGCAAACCAATCCCACCTAGAACATCTACATGCACCATCACCTAAGGGTATGTCATAAGAGATGGAGTTCAGTCAAGCACTGACATCCTAAACCATCTTTTGGATAAGTCCCTGGCTCCTACAGGCTCCAACTGAACTGGATCTCTTGATCCTCAGTAGCATCCTAGATCCTCCTTGCCCCATAAGGGATCTTATGAGGCTTTGTAAGGACTTGGGTACAGACTTCTGCTGAACCCGAGAACCCTTCTCAAGGACTCCCACTCTAGGGGAAGGCAAGAGCCACAGCATGGACTGTCTTGCCTTGCCCAATGCACTTCTGCACTGGAATTCAGAAACAAAACGGCATCTAGGAATAAGATGAGAAGTACAACCTCTGGGACTCAGCAACATGAATTAAACATTGCAGCATGGAGTTTTTATGATATCCCTTAACTTTTTATGTGTGAACACTGAAATTTAAAGTATGGCTGCAGAAGAACCAGCCGAAGAATTCTTGTGAATGAAAGACAGAAATTTTACCTGTTGTTTGTCTACAGTCTTTTAGAACCATGCAATAATGAACTCATTTCAGTAATACAGCTCAAACTGTACATTTCTAATCCTCCTAGTACTTGACATTTTTCAAATTCTATGACCAACAAAAGTGAAGGAACGTTTGGCAAGTAGTAGTAACATTTCAGAACCAAATGAAGTGATGGAAACAGATATCATTTAAGGCTGCAATTCTATACACATTTACCTGGGAGCAAGTCCTATTGAACTCAGTGGAGCTTACTTCTGAGTAGACATGCCTAGGATTGCACTGTGAGTCAACAAAAGTTGCCTATTCTGCTAGAATAAAATTTATTAGATTTATATCTCGCCCCTCCTCCCAGTAGGAACCCAGATTTAAAACCTGCATTATTACAGACCAAAAAACTTTTTTGTGGAAGGAGAGTAGGGATTCAGTGATAGAAGCTGCTAGTTAACGAACAAATCACATCAAGCTAATCCTCCCAAAATCTGTGGGGTCACCTTTTAGACACAGGCACAAATATGTTCTTAAATTGTGGCCAGAACACACCACACTAGAAACTAGAATCCCTTGTAAATCTATAAACAAGAAAAAGAAGTGTATAAACTCATGCCAGAAAGTAAAGGAGAAGTATAAAGAGCCATGGAGGAAACAGGCAAATTATTTTTAAAAGATACAGAGTACGCATTCCAGTGGTTGACTGTGAAGGGAACTAATCCAGCCAATTACTAATTCATAAACTAGTTGGCATGTGGACTTGGCATCTTCTTGCTTTTATAGCTTCAGCACAATCTAAAAACAATTAAGATTTAATTTTATACTCCCAGAAGTCAAAAGATGTTTTAAAAATACAGCGTATATAACATGAGTAACAGAAAAAGCAATACTATTTACTTATGGTATATTAGAGTGATTCAACATCAGGAAAAACTAAATGCTAATGCTGATTTTATTTCTTCGGGAGATATTTACATATGCAGAGCTTTGTTTAAATATTGTGAAAAAGCTTTAGGAGGCAAAATCCAAAATTCAGGATAGAATTATTAATTTCTAAAATAAATACTGCCATAACTGAGCATCTGAGCCCTTTTCAGCTAGACTGCAGTCTTCGAGTTCATACTTGGTATTTCAATCACACATTTATGGTGCAAAACCATTCATGAATAACTTATATGAAGAGTCATTAAAATAGAAATTAAGTATTAACAATTATCGTTATTATCTCATAAACAGGGGTCCACAAATTGTGGCTAATTTGCTAGCTAACCAATAATTGTCTAGCAGCCAGCCACAATTTTAATGGGCCTTAGTTCTAAGTAATGATCCTTTGAATTATTTATTTATTTATTTATTTAGTGTCATCTATGTACATGGCACTTTACAAAAAACAGATACGACAGGTCCTTTCCCCAAATCTAAAAACAGACAATGGAAACAATAGATGATGAGGAAGGAAACACAGGCAGGGTACTTAAGGGGAAAAATGGAAATGGACTGCCTTCAAGTCGATCCCGACTTATGGCTACCCTATGAATAGGGTTTTCATGGTAAGCAGTATTCAGAGGGGGTTCACCAATACCACCCTCTGAGGCTAGTCCTCCCCAGCTAGCTAGGGCTTGCTCAGATTGCCACAGCTGCACGGGCCAGCACCTTCCTTGTCCACAACTGCCAGCTGAGGTGTAACTGGGCTCCTTGGGACTATGCAGCTTGCCCACGGCTGCACAGGTGGCAGGGCCTGTAACCCCTGAGCCACTCACAGTGGGAGTGATCTTTAGCTGGCCCTTTACATCCAGGAGACACGAGCAGGGATTTGAACTCACAGACTCTGGACTCCCAACCATACTTAGGTTTAGTTACAGAAGGGTACTGAGACTAGGGCAGGTTTCTCCAACTTGAAATTCCCCAGATGTTTTAGGGTACAATCCAACTTGTATTTATGCCGGGCTGAGGGGAGTTAGATGTGGCAGACCACAGAGGACCTGGCAGAAAGCCTGCACCCCAGCTCAGCTGCACCCCAGCTGGGAACCTGCCAGCTCAGCTGAGGGTCTGCCAGGAAAGCCAAGCATGGCAGACAGGGTGCTGGCAGAAGCCAGTGAAAGGTCCCAAAAAGGGGCATTCTGGGAGTATGTTGGAAGAAGGGCTGGGGGGAGACTTACGCAACATCCAACTCCCATTCGGAGCACTCCTGCAGGTCCCGATCTGGGCCAAAGTTACACTAGAAAAAGGTCGGTAGAATAAAATAATTATAATGGAAGTCTATGGAGGACACTTACTCGCCAGTAGAGGTATTCATGAAAGCAGGCTTCTTCTTTTATGTTCATGCAAGGTTTTAAGGTTGTGCATTGTTTAATTGTATTTTAAATTGTATGTTTTTCTATGTTTTTAACTACATGTAGTTTTGTTTGTAAGCCGCCCTGAGTTCCAGTTTGGAAAAAGGGCGGGGTAAAAATAAAGTTTCATTCATTCATTCATTCATTCATTTATTCATTCATTTTATTTGTCCAAAAAATATCAAACCATCTTTATTTTGAAAGGAAAGAGGCTTTGCGTCCTCCTCCTTTGCCTCTGCTATTATAAGCTTGGTTTGCTTTCTCCCCACTTGAGCTTGGATTATTCAAGTGGAGGGGAGATAGCCAAGAAAGAGACAGAGACAGAGAGAAAGAGTTGTACTCCTGTGCTGAGTAAAATCAATCAAAGAAAAATATGTTTGAGGGAATATTCAAGGGGAACAAAATCTGGTGTTGGGCTAAACTCATTGAAATTTGGAGGAAACAGGATCAGAATGTGAAAATGGATAACGTGCAGACCACTGAACATTCCAGTGCTAAATCCAAATTCAGCCTAATTCTCGCTCATTCCCTCTTAAGCAATTGAGCATAGGATTGTAGTCTTTGTAGCTATGAAGAGACTCCCTATGTTTTGTTTTGTTTTCTAACCTTTCCCAAACTCACAGAAGCGTAGCAGAGCTCTGCCTATCTTCCAGATTCTCTGGCAAGATCATAGGGCTTGTGAAACAGGTGGCTTCTTGACTACATGAACAAAGGTGTAGATAAGCAGAATGTATTCCTAGGTGAATTGTATGCAGGTCAATAAAGAAGAGGGTGCACAATGTCTTCAATCTGGCCTGATCCACATACAAAAATATGGTCATTTGTTGGCCTATTAAAGAATGCACTCATCAGATATTGTGCAGGCATAGCCTGCCTAGAATGAGCTGGGTAAACAAGTGTCTAACAGAAAAAATAATTCCTGCAGATAAGTAACCCTCTTATGGTTGAATTTAATTTTTAAATACCCAACTGAGGACTTGTAATTCTTCATATATTCAAAGTCCGTTTGGGCATCTTCAGCAAAAGTTACGCTGTGGATCTTACAGTCAGAAATATCCTGAGATTACATTACAGGAAAAATTGAATAAGCTGACATCAACCTGTTACAACTTTGTGTCCAGTCTTCTCTATTCTGCAGGGTTAAAAAACACAGGTTTGCTATATGTTGGCCTGGCATTAACCAGAGTTTTTTCTAGAATCACTGATTTATGGTTGCATGCATTTAGAAAAGAGAGACTTCCTTTATCCCTAAGTAATGCACCATGTGCACTATGTGAGACTCCAAGTAGTGCACAGAGAAATACTGGATTATATCCAGTTCATCTCTATTGGACCAACCCCATATTGCTATACCATATAACAGACAAGATACAGTTTTAGCAACAAAAAAAACCCTACTATCATCGGTTCTAACAGACTTAGTAAAACTTATCCCCTTAGTAAGATTTGTAAGAGAGTGCCATTGTTGGGGGAAATGGTCACAAAACCACATGGCATCCTGTGCTCACCACAAGAACAGAGAACTAACACTGATTGTCTGAAGTGTGTGTCATAAAGATCAAGGCTAATGTGAGCTTTGCTCCCATCTATTGGCGTCAATGATGTACAATCTGAAATATAAAGGTTTCTAAAATCTGTCAAGAAATATGGAAAACTAAACAATGGCCCACAGACTGGAAACGTTCAATATACATCCCAATTCCAAAGAAAGGGGATCCCAGGGAATGCAGTAACTTTTGCCTTAATATCCCATGCAAGTAAAGTAATGCTCAAGATTCTACAACAAAGGCTCTTACCGTATATGGAGCGAGAAATGCCAGACTTCCAAGCTGGATTTAGAAAGGGAAGAGGTACCAGAGATCAAATGGCAAACATACGTTGGATAATGGAAAGGAGCAAGGAATTTCAGAAGAAAATCACCCTATGCTTTATAGATTACAGCAAAGCCTTTGACTGTGTAGATCATGAGGAACTTTGGAATGCTTTAAAAGAAATGGGGGTGCCACAGTATCTGATTGTCCTGATGCACAACCTATACTCTGGACAAGAGGCTACTGTAAGGACAGAATATGAAGAAACTGATTGGTTCCCCATCGGAAAGGGTGTGAGACGGGTGTATTTTGTCACCCTATTTATTTAATCTATACGCAGAACATATCATACAGAAAGCAGGATTGGACCAAGATGAAGGAGGGGTGAAGACTGGAGGGAGAAATATCAATAATTTAAGATATGCAGACGATACCATACTACTAGCAGAAACCAGTAATGATTTAAAACAAATGCTGATTAAAGTTAAAGAGGAAAGCACAAAAGCAGAACTACAGCTGAACGTCAAGAAGACTAAAGAAATGACAACAGAAGATTTATGTAACTTTAAAGTTGACAATGAGGACATTGAACTTGTCAAGGATTATCAATACTTTGGCACAGTTATTAACCAAAATGGAGATAATAGTCAAGAAATCAGAAGAAGGCTAGGACTGGGGAGGGCAGTTGTGAGAGAACTAGAAAAGGTCCTCAAATACAAAGATGCATCACTGAACACTAAAGTCAGGGTCATTCAGACCATGGTATTCCCAATCTCTATGTATGGATGTGAGTTGGACAGTGAAAAAAGCGGGTAATAGAAAAATCAACTCATTTGAAATATGGTGTTGGAGGAGAGCTTTGCGCATACCATGGACTGCGCACTATCCAGAACTATCATTAGAAGCTAAAATGATGAAACTGAGGTTATCATACTTTGGACACATCATGAGAAGACCTGATTCACTAGAAAAGACAATAATGCTGGGAAAAACAGCAGGGAGTAGAAAAGGAGGAAGGCCAAACAAGGGATGGATTGATTCCATAAAGGAAGCCATGGACCTGAACTTACAAGATCTGAACAGGGTGGTTCATGACAGATGCTATTGGAGGTCGCTGATTCATAGGGTCGCCATAAGTCACAGTCGACTTGTAGGCACATAACAAAAGTCAGTTTGAAAAGTGCAGAAATATGACAATCACACGGGAAAATGGCTTGACTTTTTCTATAAATTTGGATCATCCAATATCAAATTTCTAAATGACATAGACTCAACACAATCACTATTAAATATCTCCTTGTAAACTTCAAAAGATTATAGGTTTCCAATTCCTGCCTCAGTTTACTACATAGATTTCAAGCTCCACCACATAGTTAAAGAAGGCATTATACTATTCAAATAGCTTTAGAGACACATTTTTGGAGTTTTAGACACTTTACGCTCTAGGAGGCCTTTTCCTCACAGCATAATAGCTAAACTAGTAGAATTTCATGCCAGAAGTCTAAAGAAATTCTTTTGTAACTAAGTCTTGACAAATGTGGTCCCTATCAGAAATGTTTCAAGACATGATCTGTGTATCAACAGCTGGCATGACAAGGTAGAAAATATATATGAGATACATGAATAAAATCATATATTTTACTGGAAAAAAGCTAAAAATCTAAAACTGAGATTCTTTGCTGCTGCTGTCAGGGGCCAAAGAAGAGTCCAGCCATCCAGTTAGGTAATTCTTACCTAAAACACAGTTTTTCAGTCAGCTAAGCCACTCAGCCTTTGGTTTGGTTCCAGTTCCTTCTAACTGCTCAGATTTCATCCTGGTTGAGGCCAATAAAGGATTGGAGAACAAAATATATTTAAATATTATTAACAGAATGGTGGAAAGAGGAATTCCTTTCTCTCCAAGCCCCCAATAAGTATATTTGACTCTTGTTTATCCTGCTAATATCATCACACACAACCCACCTGGCATATAGGAAATATCCTGCACATACCTGCCTAAGAAATTGTTTTAATCCAGGAGGACGGATTAGAGATGTGACAGAAGGGTTGCCATCACTCATCAAGCCCACTGACAGGTATCCCTTTCTCCTCATCCATGTAGGAACAAAAGATACTGCCAAACGGAGCTATGAAGAAATCACATCAGACTTTGAAGCTCTGGGAAGGAAACTCAAGGACTTTGGGGCCCAGACAGTTTTTTCATCCATCCTTCCAGTACTTAGAAGAGGAGTAGAAAGGGAAAGAAAAATACTCCAGGTGAATGAATGGCTACGAAGGTGGTGGTAGTGACTGATGAAGGCTTGTGCAGAGTAACGGGAGCAGAGAGATTGTCTTTAATTGGGCCCAGTAACAGTCCTCAGAAAAATGTCGTAAGGAAGCCAAGCCATAAATCAAATGGTCTTCAATACCTGTATACTAATGCACAGATCATGGGAAACGAGCAGGACGAGCTTGAACTCTTAATACAGGAGAGTAAATACAACTTGATAGGTATAACTGAAACTTGGTGGGATGACTCCCATGACTGGAATACAGCAATTGAAGATATAACTTGTTCAAAAAGAACAGAAGGGATAAAAAGGGAGGTGGAGTCACGCTATATGTTAAAAATATATATCCCTGCACAGAAATACAGGAAGATGAGCTTGGTAGCTCCACCCAGAGTATCTGGATTAAAATTAATGGGGCAAGAAATAAAAGGAATGTTTCGAGGACGCATGATGTAGTAGTAATGGGAGATTTCAATTATCCCAATATTCTGACAAATTCTGCCAAACACGGCCCCTCCAAGAGATTTTTTACTTGTGTTGGAGATAACTTTCTCCTACAGAAAGTGGAGGAAGCAACCAGAGGATCAGATATCCTGCACCTCATTCTAACCAACAGAGATGATTTGGTGGATGAAGCGGCAGTAACAGGAACTCTGGGGAAAAGTGACCACACCATACTTGAATTCTTGATTTTAACAAGCAAAAGCTGAGAGTAGCCATATGCGCATCCTGGACTTCAGGAAAGCTGATTTTAATAAACTCAGAACAATTGTTAGTACAGTTCCATAGCAAGCAACCCTAATGAGAAAAGGAGTCCAAGATGGGTGGGAGTTTCTAAAAAAGGAAGTTCTAAAAGCGCAAAGGGAAGCAATGCCAAAAAGGAAAAAAGGGGGGAAACAGCAGATGACACCAACGTGGCTTCACGAAAAGCTTAGATCATCTGAAAACAAAAAAGGACACATACAGGGAGTGGAAAGAACTCCAGGCCACAAAGAAAAAGTACAGGCAGGTATTACGGAATTGCAGGAATGGTGTCAGGAAGGCTAAAGCTGAGAATGAGCTGAGGTTAGTAAGAGATGCTAAAAGCAACAAAAAAGCTTTCTTCAGGTATATCCATAGTAAAAAAGAAAAGAAAAGGTGGCACAGCTACTCAGTGAGGATGGCAAAATGATAACAGATGACAAAGAAAAGGCAGAAGTGCTCAATTCCTACTTTGGCTCAGACTTCTCCCAGAAAAGGGTCTGTGACCCTCCTGGGAAACATGAAATAGAAGGGTCAGGATTGGAGCATGAGATTGATAGACAAACGGTCAAGGAATACCTTATCACTTTGAACGAGTTCAGATTGGCAGGGCACGATAAACTGCATCCTAGAGTATTGAAGGAACTGGCTGAAGAACTCTCAGAACCGCTGTCTATTATCTTTGCAAAATCATGGAGGACCGGTGAAGTGTCAGATGACTGGAGGAGAGCTAATGTTGTCCCTATCTTCAAAAAAGGAAAAAAGGAGGAACCGGGGAACTACAGACTAGTCAGCCTAACATCAATCCCTGGGAAAACTCTGGAGCAGATTATAAAGCAGGCAATCTGTAAGCACCTTGAAAACAATGCAGTGATTACTAGGCGCCAACATGGATTTATGAAGAACAAATCCTGCCAAACCAATCTTATCTCATTTTTTGATTGGGTAACTTCCCTTGTAGACTGTGGGAATACTGTGGACATAATATATCTCAACTTCAGCAAAGCTTTTGACAAAGTGCCCCATGATATTCTGATTAGCAAGCTACCTAAATGTTGGGTGGATGGAACAACTATCAGGTGGATCCATAGTTGGCTCCAGAATTGTACTCAAAGAGTGCTTATCAATGGTTCCTTCTCAAACTGGTCAGAAGTAATAAGTGGGGTACCACAGGGCTCGGTCCTGGGCCCAGTGCTCTTCAACATTTTTATTAACGACTTGGAGGAGGAGGTAGAGAGCATGTTTATCCAATTTGCAGATGATACAAAATGGGGGGGGCACAGCTAATACCATGGAAGACAGAAACAAAATTCAAAGGGATCTTGATAGGCTGGAGCATTGGGCTGAAAACAACAGAATGAAATTCAACAGGGATAAATGTAAAGTTCTACACTTAGGAAAAAGAAACCAAATGCACAGTTATAAGATGGGGGGTACTTGGCTCAGCAATACGACATGTGAGAAGGATCTTGGAATTGTCGTTGATCACAAGCTGAATATAAGCTGGGCTCCTGCTGGGAGGAAGGGCGGGATACAAATTAAATAAATAAACAGTGCAATGTGGCTGCAAAAAAGGCAAATGCTGTATTAGGCTGCATTAACAGAAGTATAGTTTCCAAATCACGTGAAGTATTAGTTCCCCTCTATTCAGCACTGGTTAGCCCCATCTGGAATACTGTGTCCAGTTCTGGTCTCCGCACTTCAAGAAGGATGCAGACAAGCTTGAACAGGTTCAGAGGAGGGCAACAAGGATGATCAGGGGACTGGAAACAAAGCCCTATGAGGAGAGACTGAAAGAAGTGGGCATGTTTAGCCTGGAGAAGAGAAGACCCAGGGGACATATGATAGCACTCTTCAAGTACATGAAAAATTGTCACGGAGAGGAGAGCCGGGATCTCTTCTCTATTGTCCCAGAGTGCAGGACACGGAATAATGGGCTCAAGTTGCAGGAAACCAGTTTTCGACTGGACATGAGGAAAAACTTCCTAACTGTTAGAGCCATATGAAAATGGAACCAATTACCTAGTGTTGAGGCTCCGCTCCCCCACGAGGGCCAGGGAGGGGGAAGACATGAGTTTCAGGTTTCCCTGCTGTCAGAAGGCACAGAAGACCCAGGAGTTGTTGAGTCTCAGCAAGACTTTGGGAGGGGGAGTGAGGTTGAGTCCGGGCCAGTTCCCACGGATGGTGCTGTCTCCGAAAAGGAGAGCACGCTGCCCCCAGACAGGTCAGATGAGCCATTGGAAGATGTTTCAGAGGGCGTGTTGACTCCCCCTTTACCAAGTGATCTCAGGATGCTTCAAGCACGTCACTGCCCCATGACCTCAAGCCAGTTGCTAAAGAGACGATTCTTTCGGACAAGCCATTGGAAGCACACACCCCGTCACCCCGCTCTCGACGGCGCGATAAGTGGACAGGACAGAGGCAGGACTTGCGAAGGAGTCAGACATTATGATCTAAAACTTTCCCTACTTAAGACTGCAGCTCTCTGGGTTGAGCTGCTGAGTCAACTTTCTTCACACGTTGCAGAGCATGTCTAGAGTGCAGTTAGGGAATTCTAGTGAGCTAGCTTAGAGGTTTCTATGAAGCGCACTACTTTTGATGTATCCATTACTTTAATAAAACAAGATTTAACTGCACCTGCGTCTCAGCCTCGTGAATTCTGCTCTGAACAGGACACCTAGAGAGGTAGTGGCTCTCTGACACTGGAGGCATTCAAGAGGCAGCTGGACAGCCATCTGTCGGGAATGCTTTGATTTGGATTCCTGCATTGTGCAGGGGGTTGGACTTGATGGCCTTATAGGCCCCTTTCAACTCTACTATTCTATGGTTCTAAGTGTTTTGACTGGCAATAAAGTTTTCTCCAGTTCTCACTTTTTCTCTTCCCACACTGCTGATATTTGAGGATCTGCCGATTGCTCCTGTCAATGTGTAGAAACTAGATGTACAAAGCCAGTCATTGCTCCCATTTGGCCAAATCATATCTAAGAAGTTGTCAGTCTACCCACTTAATTGTGAGAAAATCTACTCGTACTGGCTGGATGCAAGAGCCTTGTCTCTGAATGGTTAGGCTGACAACTCTCCCCACCCACCCACCGAATCCCCCTTTTGTATATTAAATACTGATAAAACAGAGGTACTCCTGGTCAGTCGCAGGGCAGATCAGGGAATAGGGATTCAACCAGTGCTGGATGGGGTCGCACTCCCCCTGAAGTCTCAGGTTCGCACTTTAGGTGTACTACTGGACTCAGCTTTGAATTTGGAGGCCCAGATTACTGCTGTGTCCAGGAGCACATTTGCCCAATTAAAACTGGTGCGCCAGCTGCTGCACCCATTCCTGGAGCTGCCTGATCTGACTAGGGTGATGCATGCCTTGGTTACATCCCGCTTAGACTACTGTAACGCGCTCTACATGGGGCTGCCTTTGAAGACTGTTCGGAAACTTAAATTGGTACAAATAGCTGCAGCCAGAGTGCTAACCAGGGCTGGTTACAGGGACCATACAACTCCCTTGTTACAACAGCTCCACTGGCTGCCAATATGTTTCCGGTCACAATTCAAAGTGCTGGTTTTGACCTACAAAGCCCTATACGGCTCAGGTCCAGGCTATTTGACAGATCGTATCTCCCTACATGAATCTGTCCGGGATTTGAGATCTTCAGGTGAGGCACTTCTTGTGCTCCCCACACCTTCGCAAGTACATATGACGGGGACACGAGATAGGGCCTTTTCGGTGGCCACCCCTAGGCTATGGAACTCCCTTCCGAGTGAGGTGTGATTAGCTCCCTCCTTGCCGTCTTTCTGGTGACAAGTAAAGACTGTTTTATTTCAACGGGCATTTGGGACAGAGAACGACCAGGATTAAGTGTCATAGGATTGGTGATTACATTATATGATCTTATTATTTTTAATTGTCTGCTGTTTTTAACGTATGTTTTATGGTTTTAATTTTTCTCATAGTTTAATTCTATTTTTAATTGTATACTTTTTATGTTTTAATGGTGGTGTTTTTTAGTTGTAAGCCGCTCTGAGTCCTATTGAGTTTTGTGTTATTTTTATTGTATTTTTAATGTTCACCGCCCAGAGAGCTGTTGCTAGTCGGGCGGTATATAAGCTTAATTAAATAAATAAATAAATAAATAAATTGGAAAAAAGGGCGGGGTAGAAATAAAGTTTATTATTATTATTATTATTGTTGTTATTATTATTATTATATGCAAAAGAGTTTTTAAAGTATCTGTGCTCCCTGGAAAAGTATCTGCTGTTTTCCCTGGAAGAGAGCATTGTCTGTCATGTATGCAGGTATGTTTAGGATTCACTTTGATGGTTAAATATGTCAGACATCTGGAGAAGTTAACTTTTGTTTTACTTTCATGCTATCTGATAGCGGCTATCATTTCTATGCTCTTTCATTCCTCTTTGTATTCTGAATCTTATAGAAAAAAATATTTGAAATGGATTGTGATCTATGATTGTCAGCGATTTAAAACCACAGAAAGGAGTCCATTACAGGAATACCCCGCTATACGGACCTTTAAGGACACTCGCGAGTACGGACATACTTACAGTAGCACCATTCCCGTTTACGTACGCTCGCTTCGCAAGAACGGACACTTAACCTTTGGTTGTGGCCTGTTCTTTCGGTGCGTTCGGGGGGGTGGAAAGAGACGCGATTGCGCAACCGCAAATCAGCTAGGAGGCGTGATCGCAATCAGCTGGGAGATGTGATTGCAATCAGCTGGGAGGCACAGCGGCACAGCAACAGAGGCTTTAGCACAGGGCTTTGAGGCTCCGCGTGAAGGAGAGGTGGCACAGTGGCAGCGCAAGTGAAAAAAGGTAGTGCTTCACTTTAAGTACATTTTTGGTTTACGTACTCGCTCTGGACCCATTGCATATGTTAATGCGGGGTATTTCTGTACAGATAATGGCAATGACACTGTTGGCTTTAAGAGGCTGGCTGAAGCAACAGGAGAGATGCTACAGCCTGGTGTAAGGGGTGGGGGTTAGAATGCACCCTTAATGAATTAATTGATGAAGGTATTTTTGTTTTGTTGTCATTTGTGGATATTTTGTCACTATGAATGTATGTGAAGTGGATCCTTGATTTTGCCAATTATTTACTATTAGTTATATTTTGAATTATTATAGGATGACAGTGGGGGATTTGGGTATATTTTGTCATTTCTATGGTTGTAGACAACCTTGAGTACAGTAATGTAGAAAGGTAGTACACAAATTAAAAATGAAATGAAAAAAATGACATCACTTGCTAGACACATTTTTTTAGATTACCCAGTGGGCTATGCCAAACCAACACAATTCTGCTATTATATTTTAAATCCACAAAAGAAAGTGTGTGAATCTTACTAATATTGATATTAGCAGAGAAATGAAAAACTATGCTATAAATATGTAAATAATCACCAAGTCCTGTCTAAAATGCTGAAGTTCTAATGTTCACTTTAAGTAAACGTCATATAAAGGCATTACATGAGTTCCCAATAAAAGAGACATCCCATGTCACAAGCACACTTGCAGTGCATTCCTATATATGTCTACTCTGAAGTCAGTCCCATTTTTTCTATTATTTATTATTGTTTTCTTGCTTTTCCTACAATACCTGATTAGATAAACAGATATACTGAGTTCCCAGTTTAATATCACTCTATAATGTGACTAGGATAATGATTCTCCTTGGACATCCATTGTATGTACCTAACAGTGAGTACAGCACCCCTGACATATTGCTGTTTAGCAGATGGCTATACAACAAAACTATCATATGATTTAAGGACACTTTCATCACTGATACTCATTCATCCTTATGACAGCTTTTAAGAGAAACATTTCAAAGTTTTGAAAATATGATGATGTGATTCCACTCTTTAAACAAAATGCAATGTCAGGTCTGAAAATAACCACAATATCACTTACCAAGACAAGCAATAGGTTACTATACAAGCAATTAACAAAGTCTCTAAAAGGATGATAATTACTAATGCCAGGATGCAAAACAGGGAACATTTAATAATGCCAGATATACTGCATGATGTATTACTGTTACAGATAAATATATTGGGCACATCCAATCAAAGAGAATCACCTTTAAGTCTTATTTATTTCAACTGAGGAAACATAAAAGATGTACATCAGATGAGACAGTGTTACAGAGTGAACAGGACTTGAAATCAATGAAATGTGCTTACTGTTGGGCTGCATCATGTCTGTTTCATAAAGAGAAAGGTATTTTCTAATTTGCTACATACCCATATATAATAACTTTGCCCCATTGTCTCCATGGTGCCCCCTAACAACTCTCTTAATAGCTGTCTCACATTTGCAATCATTTTCCTTTTTTAAAAAAAATAATTTTTATTCAAAGTTTCAGAAAACAAAACAAAGTCAAAAACAAAAACATAATAGTACAATAAAAATCTTGACTTCCGATTTGTCGCAGATCAGCTATAAGTATATAATATATATCAAACCTGTCCCTTAATACATACAAGATCACTTTTCTCCATAGGCTATCTTAATTAATCGTCAAATCCCATTATCATCATTTCATTTTGATCTTTCAGCAAAAAGTCTAAGAGAGGCTTCCATTCCTTAAGAAATGTATCTGTCAATTTTTCTCTAAGTAAGCATGTCAATTTATCCATCTCTACTAAGTCCATTAATTTCAATAGCCATTCTTCCGTTGTTGGTGTTGATTCCATTTTCCACTTTTGTGCATATAATAATCTTGCTGCCGTAATCATATATAATATTATTCTTCCATATTTCTTTTCTATTTGTTTATCCATAAAACCCAATAAAAAAAATTCTGGCTTTAATTGAATATTTATCTTTAGAATTTTTTGCATCATCCTACCTATCTGTGCCCAAAATGATTTTGCCTGTTTACACAACCACCACATATGATAAAATGATCCTTCTTGCTGTTTACATTTCCAACAAACATTAGGAACATTGCTATACATTTTTGACAACTTTTCTGGAGTCATGTACCAACGATACATCATTTTATAAAAATTTTCTTTAAGATTGTAACATAGTGTAAATTTCAATCCTTTTTTCCACATATTTTCCCATTGATCCATTTGTATGTTATAACCAAAATTTTTTGCCCATTTTACCATACACTCTTTTACTTGTTCTTCTTCCATTTCCATTTTTAACAAAAGTTTATACATTTTCGCAATTATACATTCATCATTTGTACACAGACATATTTCAAAATCAGATTTACTTATTTCAAAACCATACATTTTCTTATCCATTTTATATCTTTCCAACAATTGTAAATAGGCAAACCATTGAGAACTATATCCTTCCTTTATTAGTTGTTCTCTCTGTTTCATTATATATTCTCCATGCACATTTTCTAATAGTTCTTGATAAGTTAACCATTTCTCTTTTCCGGCCATTTCTCTTCTATAGAACGCTTCTTGACTTGAGACACATAATGGTATTTTGGAACAAAACCTTGGTTTATATCTATTCCATATTTTCAACAAAGGACGTCTTATAAAATGATTATTAAAGTCCACATTAACTTTTACTTTGTCATACCATAGATATCCATGCCATCCCCACTTCAGGTTGTGGCCCTCCAAATCCAATAGTCTTTTATTCCTCAGTAAAATCCATTATTTTATCCAGACCAAACAACAAGCAGCAAAATAAAGTCTCAGATTTGGTAGTCCCAATCCTCCTCTTTCTTTGGAATCTTGTAATAGTTTAAATTTAACTCTTGGTTTTTTTCCCTGCCATACAAATTTAGAAATACATTTTTGCCATTGTTTAAAAGGTAAATCAGAGGATATTACAGGTATTGTTTGAAACAAAAACATCATTCTCGGTAATACATTCATTTTTATCACAGATATTCTACCCATTAATGACAACTGTAGTTTATCCCATCTTGACATATCTTTCTTAATCTCTGTCCATAATTTTTCATAATTATTATGAAACAACTTTGAATTTTTATTTGTCATAATAATACCTAGATATTTCAACTTTTTCTCTATTGTGAAATCTGTCTTGTCCATTAACTCTTTTTGTTTCCTTAGAGATAAATTTTTCACCAACATCTTTGTTTTTTGATTATTAATCTTAAATCCTGCTAACGGTCCAAATTCTTTTAATTTATCCATCAATACATTAATTCCTTCCAAAGGATTTTCTAATACAATTATCAAGTCATCAGCAAATGCTCTCAGTTTATATACTTCTTTTTTTATCTTTAATCCCGAAATCCTTTTATCTTGCCTTATATCTCTAAGCAGCACTTCTAAGACCAAGATAAATAAAAGGGGAGATAACGGACATCCCTGTCTTGTACCCTTTTGTATTTCACATGAATCCTTTAAGCCCCCGTTGACAATTATCTGTGCCTTCTGAGATGTATAAATTGATCTAATCCATTTAATAAAATTATCTCCAAAATCCATTTGCTCCAGAACCTTAAACATAAATTTCCAATTCAAATTATCAAATGCTTTTCTCAGCATCTAAAAAGATCAAAGCTGCTTGTTTATCATTTCGTTGTTCTAAATATTCCAACACATTCAAAACATTCCTGACGTTATCACGTAGTTGTCTTTTAGGTAAAAAACCCGACTGGATAAATTGTTGCAATATTATTTTCATTCTTTCTGCCAAAATCATTGTAAATATTTTATAATCATTATTCAATAAAGATATCGGCCGATAATTTTTTGTTTTAGTTAGGTCCTGCTCCTCTTTAGGTATTAATGTTATATTAGCATTTTTCCAACTATCAGGAATCTTCTCCTCTTGCAAAATAGAATTCATTGTATACTGTAAAGGTAACAAGAGTTCCTCCTCTAAACATTGGTAGTACACTGCTGATAACCCATCCGGTCCTGGCGCCTTTCCTAATTTAATTTTACTTATAGCTTCAGATATCTCACTTGACGTGATAGGGCCATTAATAGCTTGTCTCTGAAAATCTGTAATTTTAGGCAAATTCTGTTTAGATATGTACTCTTCTATTTTTTCAGAGGGAATTTCCTGACACTTGTATAAAGTTGAATAATACTGATGAAAAACCTTTTGAATTTTTATGTTATCCGTCAACCTCTCATCTCCTTCTTGTATCTTTAAAATAAGATTTTTTTGTCGTTCTTTTTTTAATTTATATGCTAACCATTTCCCTGGTTTATTTGCAAATTCAAAAGTTCTTTGTTTAGCAAAATTTATTTTCCTTTCAATTTCTCTCACTGTCAGCATTGATACTTGATTCTGTAACATTTTAATTTGATTTACAATAAAAACTTTAGTTGGATTCTTTTTCAGTTCTTCCTCTTTTTGTTTTATTTCTTCCAAGATTAATTGCATTTTCTGTTGTTTCTTCTTTTTTAATTCAGAGTTGCATTTAATAAAATATCCCCTCATGAATGCTTTACTTGTATCCCAAACAATATTTTCATCTGTTCCTTTATGTAAATTATGTTCAAAAAACTCTTTTAATTTCTTCTTACATTCTTGTACTACTTTATCATTCTGTAATAAAGATTCATTTAGTCTCCATCTAAATCCAAGATTTTTCTTTTTAAAAGTTAATATCACAGGATTATGATCAGAGAAAGTTTTTGGTAATATGTCCATCCTGGAGATGTCTTTCACTAGATTTTTAGACATCCAAATCATGTCAATCCTCGAGAATGCTTTGTGTCTTTCTGAAAAATAAGTGAATTCCTTTGCATTATCATTTATGTATCTCCAGGTATCCACCAATTCTAAATTTTCCATCAACTCAAAGCAAATCTTCGGTAATTTACCCTGTGTCTCTTTAATGTTTTTCTCAGAAAGTCTGTCAATTTGTGGTGAGTTTACTCCATTCCAATCACCCATAACACATCAGTGATCATATGAGAAATCTAACAATTTTTCCATAGGTCCCGTGTAAAACCTTGTTTTATCTTCATTGGGGGCATAGATACCCACTATCAAAATTTTTATCCCCTGTAAGGTAATTTCAACCCCCACAAATCTGCCACTATCATCCGATAATATCAGTTTAGGAGACAATTGTGGGTTAATATAGAGAACACCACCATTTATTTTTTTCAATCCAGTCAAAATAAATTCTTCACCCAAATTTTTACAAATCAAATATTTGGAATCTTTCTTCTTGATGTGAGTTTCTTGTAAACAAATTATATCCAATTTTAATTTTTTCAAATAGTGAAACACTTTCTTTCTCTTCTGCGGAGTATTGGCTCCATTTATATTCCAAGTTAGATATTTGTAATCCATCTTCAAGCGTGTATTTTAGAAAAGTCTGTACCTGTTGCTCCCATTGATCCATCCTCTTCTTTTCCTTCCTCTGCCTGTTCCTGTTGACTTTGTTTAATTTTGTCTTCTTCCATGTCTTTTGAAGCTTTTCTCAAGAAATCCCTTGCTTTTTGAACTGTATTCAATCGATACTTCTGTTGTCTAAATGTAAAGATCACTCCTTCAGGAACATCCCATCTAAATTGGATTTTGCATTGTTTAAGTTTTTCTGTAAAGAAACCATATTCTTTTCTCTTGCATAAAAGTCTAATAGGAATTTCCTTCATCACAAGTATTTCCTTGCCATCAATTTTAAGGGCATTGTTAAAATGTTGTTGTAAAACCATATCTCTGGTCCTCTTTTTTACAAAATGGACAAGCACATCTCTTGGAATTTTTTTCATTATTGCATATCTGGAATTAATTCTGTAAACTTTGTCTATTTCAAATTCCATCAAATCTTCATTCCAATCCAAAAATTTTACCAAGGCGTTAACAATTTTATCTCTGATATCTTCACCTGTTTCCTCAGGAATTGCACGAAATCTCAAACAATGTTCTTTATCTCTAAGTTCCATCACAGCCATATAGTCCAACTTTTTTTCCAGTTCCTCATTTAATATATCTGTTCTGTTCTCCAAGGTTTGCACCTTTCCTTTAGTATTTTTTACATCCTCAGTTACTTGTCCAATTGTACCTTTAATCTCGTCCACTTCTTTTCTCATATGGTCCTTTATATCTTTCAGTTCTTGTTGCATTTTGCCAAATTCAGCTTTCATCTCCTGTCTGTCCTGTATCATTTCTTGTTTCAGGTCATTAATCCCATTCATTATTTTCTGAAGCATATCTGGGGAGATAGCCCCTTCCTGTACATCAGTTGAACCTCTTCGCTCCAGAGCCTTAGCTGTTTTCCTGGTTGTCATTCTTAAAAGAAGCCTTTAATTTCTAATATTAACCACTGTTCCCAAACATAAAGGCAGTCTATTTCTTTTTTTTCCCAACAACAAAAGAGTTAATATTCCAAGCCTGTTGACTTCTGGCCAGCACAGTTCTTATCTCCCTCACGTCCAAGAATGCAAAACAAATTTGGTTCACAGCACCGAACAATTAGTAACATACACGAACAGCAGATTCGTCCAAAGAAAGTAGTCCAAGAAAAAATAGTCCCAGATATATATCAAACAAGTAATCATCTAAATTATTTCTCATCGGATAAGTTGCCCCTCATCCATTTTAATCTTTATAATTCCAAATTCAGGCCAGCTTTTTGCCATAAGAAAATTAAAATAAGTTGTTTAAATTTTCTTTCCTCCTCCTTAATTCCTTGTATAAAAGAGAAAGTGTAACTCACCCAGGTATTTTAGTTGCTGATTCTTAAACAAATATCTTTTGCTGTAGTAATTTATGCCAAATGATAAGATTAGACAGAAGGAGGCTCGCCCGTTATAGATCGTTTATTTTTTTTAAACGTCTCGCTTTTTTCAGCCCAGCTTGCTGGAAGTCCTGACTCCGTCCTCGGCTGTTAGGTATACCTTCCTTTCCCAGGAGATTCCTGATCAATTCCAGCCACCGACAGCCCAACGAAGTTTCTGTGGAAAATCTCTTCGGTTCACCCTTGCCTGGGAGAATATTACACCAGTCAAAGTTTCCTCTTGACTGGTTTTAAACTGAAAAAAACTTCCTCTGAGACAGAGCTCTCTCAGAGGCAGCCACAGGCGGAGCAATCCTTCTGGGAAGTCCACATTTGCAATCATTTTCCAATCTACCTTTCATGCCAAAACTGGCACCCTTTCACACTCCCAGACTGTCCCCTCTCCTTCACATACACAAATATAAAGTAGCCAGTGTTTCTTAATCTGGAAGCTTCAAAATCTAGAGCCAATTTGAACCAGCAGAGCACTGATGCCACACTGGAGCCCCAAATAGGGTAATCATGGTGTTGTTTGTTGTTACATGAATCCTATACTTTTGGTTTCAATATTACAAAACAGAATATAAGGCCAAATTCTACATAAAGTGCCTAAATGAAATTGGTCTTACCTTTGGATATCTCTTGCTCATCTGCTTTGTTACATCTTTGGCTGGATCGTACGGATTAACTCCAGAAGATACTCTGGCTTCTCTGAGAGCTCTCTGGGAAGGTCCCTCTAATGCATCCTCTCTTTCACCCTTATGACCTGCTATAAAATAAATGCAGTTTGGTGTTTTATCTTTTTTTTTTTTAGAAATTCAACATATATAAATTTGTTCTACAAAAAAAACAAAACACATCCCCATTTAATTTGCCTAAATTGTTCATGATTTCATTCCATTCAAATAAGTATCAACAATCAATCTGCTGCTCCACATGCATTACAGTAATCCAGTTCTGATGTGGATCACAATGACCAGGCTATCCCTGTCCATTAACACCCATAGAGGGCACATCAGTGACAGTTGGTAAAAGGTGCTTCCAGCCACTGTGGCCGCTTGAGCCTCCAACAACGATGGATCAAGGAACACCCGCAGACTATGTACCTGCTCCTTCAGTGTGCAATCCCATTCAACAGAGCTTATTGCTAAAGGGCGGTATAAAAGCACAATAAATAAATAAATAAATAAACAAAGAAAACCTATTGAGTGCCCAACCAACTACAAGGTTTCCATCTTGTCATGATTTAGCTATAGCTTACTGGCTCTCATCCAGCCTACCACTGTACTACCACTCCAGTCAAAGACCTGCATGGCCTCACCTGACTCAGATGCAACAAGAAAAATAGAGCTGGGTTCCATTAACATACTGATGACGTTCCACTCCAAATCACCTAATGACTACTCCCAACAGCTTCAAGTATATGTTAAACAGCATTGGGAACAAGATGAAACCCTGTATCTATGTTGCTGGTTCTAGATATTTTCCACATAATTAAAGCTTCAATGGATTTTCCATATACTTCAAAATATGTTGAAGGCAAGAGCATTATAGGAGTTTAAAAGACACTCCGCCAATTGCAACACAAACTAATATGGCCGTGCTAGATCAGACCAAAGCCCCATCAAGTCCAGCATTCTTATATGAAAGCAGCCAGCCAGGTGTGCGTTGGAATAACACCACAGCACTCTCCCACTTGTGTTCCAAAGCAACTGGTATTAAGAAGCATATTGCCTCCAATACGTAAGATAATGCATAGCCATTGATAGTCTTATCCTCTATGAATTTCCCTTTTAAAGTAATCCACGCTGGAAGCCATTACTACACCTTTTGCAAGCAAATTCCATAGTTTAACTATGCACTGCATGAAGAAGTACTTTCTTTTGCCTGTCCTAACTCTCGCAACATTCAGCTTCACTGAAGAACCCCCCATTCTAGCATTGTTATGCAAGAGGGAGCAAAACCTCTCCCTATCCACGTTCTCCACACCATACATAATTACATTTGCAGTATTTATAACCTGCCCTTCACCAATCGTCCCAAGGTTTATTATATCATATCATATATCACAAACCCTTGAAAACCATGACCAAAACAATTTAAACAGCATTCAACATAAGGTTTTCTACACCTGTACCATGTCCTTTCTTGCCTTTTTCCAAACTCAAAAGCCCCAACAATGTAATGTTTCCTCACAGAGAAGTTGCTCCAGTCCCTTTATCATTTTGGTCCCCCTTCACTGAACCTTTCCCAGGTTTATATCCTTTTTGAGATGTGGCAACCACAATTGCACACATTATTCCAAGTGCAGCCACCACAGATGTGTCTAACAGCATTATGATATTGGCAGTTTTATTTTTAATTCCTTTCTTAATCATTCCTAACATGGAATCAGTCTTTTTCACAGCTGCCGCACACTGGTCAATGTTTTCCTTCCCATCCAGCCACTCACCGACTCCAGGCACTTGGAGAGGGTTTCTACAGCCAACCTTGATGAAGATTTAAATGAGAGATAGAGCTGCGTGTCATCCGCATATTGGTGACACTGCAGCCCAAATCTCCTAATGATAGCCCCCAGCGGCTTTATACAGATGTGACATCACTCGGGCCCGCCCCTAAAATCTTAGGTTTTGGCATGCTTCTGACCTAGCAACCCTAAGATGGAGTGTTCATTATGAAGCTGGACGTGCAGCTATGGAGACCGAGCTGGGTGGCAGTGGCCTGGGCCAAGCATGTGCATCATGATGGGTGGCTCATGGGGCTTGGGCCAGAGCCTGGAGTGCCTGCTGGCCCCGCAGCTGGTGCCCGGCTCAGCCCTCCTGCTGGTGGCACACTTGGCCGGTGCCCTGGGCAAGCTGGAGGACGAGCTGCACGCCTCCTGCCCAACGCTGCACGTGCAGGGCCTGCCTCCCAACCTGGCCTCGCACAAGGGGCTGCAGCGCATGCTCCAGGCCAGGCAGGCGCTCCACGGCAGGGCTGGCCGGGTCCAGCTGCTTCTTCTCATCAACAACGCTGGTGAGCACCCTCCCATTTGAAAGAGGCGCCTCTGAGGCTGAGCGAGTGCAGAGTGCTTTCGCTCTTCACGGTTTGCCAATCTCCCCTCTGCAAGTTCCCATGCCCTGCTGTAAGTAACCCTCCACGGGGTGCCTTCTGCTTCCCCAGCCCCCGTGGAAGTTTTAGATGGGAAGCTCCTGGGGGCAGGGACCTCTCTTCTTGTACCCTGTAAAACACTAGGCACAGTGACGCCATCATATAAGCAAATAAAATACCCCCCAAGTGCATGGTTTAAGAGGGATGGGAGCTTGTTAAATAAATTCCAAGACAGTTCGAGGTCGGCAGCAGGAATCACATTGAGGTTGTTACTGTGGGAATGCCAGTAGAGAGGAGTCAAATGTTTCCAATTTTAAACATGTCTGTTTCTAGTTCATGGGGGGGGGAGGAATCTAGCGCAGGGGTTCCCAAACCTTTCACCCCAAGGACCACTTCAAAATTGCAGAGGGTCTTGGTGGGAGGGGACTATTAAGAGAAGGGGGTGTTAAAAAATGATCCGCTCCAGGTATCAAATACTCTAGGTACACCACTGCACACACCTAGTTGCTGCAAGACAAATCCTTACAGGTTGTGTCACACCCATGAAAGGCTTATCAGACAGTCTTAGTGACCTGGCAGGTTGATTTGGAAAAAGTTGTTCCCTGAGGTAGCCCGGTCACAAATGGTTTAGGACTTTATAAGACGGTACTAAAACCTTAAAGGTGGCTCAGCAGCATATAAATATGCCAGTGCAGATTTTTTAAGAGTGACATAATATGTGCATGATAGCATGCCCCACTCAGTAACCTAGCTGTTGCATTCTGCCCTAGCTGCAGCTTCCAGACCAGCCTTAAGGGCAGCCCCATATAGAATGCATTAAAAAAAGTTCAGTCTGGTTTTTTTTAATGCAAATGTTAACAACGAAAGGGAAGGAAAAGAAAAGAAAAAATAATAAGATAAAATAAATAATTTTGTACTGGTGAAAACCTTGATATTCACAGATGTTCATGCACTTTTAAATTATATTCCTGTAGCGTGGGGGTTAACCGCAGAACAACAAAAGTGGAATTTGCGAGCCCTTGTGGTTGCTAAGAGACTTATACTTCGAGCCTGAAAGAATAAATACCCACCATCTGTTACAAAATGGACTGAAGAACGTATTGTTCTGGCTCTATATGAACATATTTCATATAGACATCCATTTGAGTGGATACCTATTTGGACATCTGCAGGACTTATGTTAATATATATGCTTAATGCAAGATGCAGGTACTGATGGATACTATCTGTAATGATGGTTTATGAGCAGTAGTAGTGGTGGTGGTGGTATTCATATATTGTTTTTCTTTATTTTTGTACCTAAAGTAAAGTTATTAATGCATGAGTCATAGTGGCAAGGCTGTCCCTGTCTAGAAATGGCCATTGCTGGCAGAAGCTGGTAAAGCCAAGGCACTCCTAATCACTGTAGCCATTTAGGCAAAGGTGGGTCAAGGAGCAACCCCAGACCATGCATCTGCTCCTCTGCAGCATGCAATAGTCTCCAGATTAAAGATCCCAAAACGTTGCACTTCCCTAAATACGTGTGCAATATGTGAGTTTGCACACGTGTAAACAGGGACATGAGTAGGCTTGGTAACAGTTGGCCTGGATGATGGCATCTAGACCATGTGATTGCCAGGGGACAAGGCTAAAGCAAGCCGGTAGCTTCTTTTCTCCCCTTGGATCTTGTGATAACGAACATGCTGCTGATAGGAGGCTCCTCCCTGCTGATAGTAGGTTCTTAAGAGCAGTGTGACGCTATGGGGTGAGCAGAAATGGGGTGAGCAGAAATGGGGTGAGCTCTGTCCATGACTACTGCATAACCACTACTGCTGATAATAAAGAATCCCCTGTCAATCATCCTTGCTCACCCACCCAATTCATCACTCCTCCTCTATCCCATCTCATCTACTAAAGGTACTTAGATATCAATTATAAATCAGAAATTTTCATAATCATGAATACAACTTTTCAAAGAACCATGTTGAGTAGCAGTATTATTGAGTCATACTGGTGTTGGATTGTCTAGATTATTGTAAATAGGCTTCATCTAAAATGTTTTCTGATGAGGTCAGGAACAGGACAAAAGAACTTTAATGTCTCTCAACAGTCTATGGACCATGGGTCCAAAAATTGGGTTGTCTTTACCATCTGGAGTGATTAAACAAGATAGCCTTTTGTTGACAGCCTACGATCCTAGGAAATGTGCTGGCAGATAAGGGGGGGGGGTAACATTTTATGCCAGGAATGTTACCTCAATAAAGATATTGGTCGATCACTGACCAATGTCAGATAGCAGGTTAAATAAAGAAAATATGGTGTATATTATGAAGAAAACAGAACAAACCTCAGCCACTATAGACCACTATGACAAATTTTATTGAAATGTAAAAGACAAGTATTTTTACAATGATTTACTTTCTGTTCTGCATCTTTTCAGTGACGCTGTCAATAAATATTGTGAATCTTCTCTGGTAACCTAATGCCCTTTGGGCCCCTAATTGGACAAAAGTGTGAAACCTATAGCCCCCATCCAAAAATTATTCATTTTCAGTTATTTTTTACACAGTTGACATGTTTTTTCAATGAAAGCTACTCATTACTAAACAGCAGCATGGCTAATAATTTCACTAGGGTTATAGGCTTATCAAAAAAGGCTATTTGTTTAATCACTTCATTACAGTCTAATGACATAAAGGACATAAGCAAAGCCCTGATGGACCAAACTAAAGGTCCATCTAGTCCCTAATCGTCTTCTCACTGTAGCCAACCAGATAACTATGGGAAGCCCAGAGGAAGGTATGAGCATAGCCGCATCCTCTCCACTCATGTTCCCCAGCAATTGGTATTCAGAGGCATACTACATCCAAAACTGGAGACAGTTCATGGCTAGTGGCCATTATCCTCCATGAATTTGTTTAAATCCATTTTAAAGTCATCCAAGTTGTTGCAAATTTCATAGTAATTATTATTGTTGTTAGAATTTGTATCCTGCCCTTCATCCTAAAGGTGTTCTTCATTGGATGGCCTTAGGTTCTAATATTCTCCATACTATATTATACTCCTCTATCATGTTTCCCCTTACTTGCCTTTTTCTAAAGTAAACAAAAGAACCCTAGTGTTGTAACCTTCCTCACAGAGTTGGACCAGCCCCTTCATCATTTTGGTTGTCCTATAATGGACGTCCCATCAGAATGTGACACTCCACACAGAACATGTGTCAGGGAGAACACTTGGCGACCACTCCTTAGTGCAGCCTTTCCCAACCAGTGTGCCTCCAGATGTTGTTGGACCACAACTCCCATCTTTCCTGACCATTGGCAATGCTGGCTGAGGCTGATGGGAGAGTGGTCCAACAACATCTGGAGGCACACTGGTTGGGAAAGACTGCCTTAGTGTGATCGGTTGCTTTTTTTAATGTGGAGGGATTTGGTGTGTATGGAGTTTAGTCATATAAACTCACAGCTGAAGTCTGTAATGGCACACCTCAGACCTCAGTGAGGCCACTGTCCAATAATAAACACAAAAAGGTTAAGCCAGGCAACTATAATCAAATATTAAGGCCTGATGCTAAACAAATTTACCTGGAAGGTAGTCACAGTAAGTTTAATGAGGCTTCCTAGTAAATATGCTTAAAGACTGCAGCCTAATCACTTTTCACTGCAGTTGCTATTTATTTTGATAGTAAGTCATTTCTATTAGACTTCTGGAAGGTGAGTAAAATGAAGGTAATACAGTAGATAGGTTGGAGGACTCATTAAATAAAAACATCTATGTTCCATCGCTAAACCTGCAATTATATTGCATGAAACTACTCAGAGGAAAATAAATGAAAATCTATAAAATTTGATATATGTTATTGTTAAAGGAAAATTTTAGCCCTTGGTAGTCCAAAGTACCTGTTTGGGAATGCTATTTGCTAAAGTAAAGTCTAATGCCTTAGGATTGTCTAAAGTCCTAATGATTTAAGGAATTTTGCTCAAGATGTTTGCTAACTATGTGTCTCCTGTTTGCCTTGTAAAGCTGGTAATGCATAATCACAAGATGTGTGCAAGAAATAGAAACAGCATGATCAGCAAGGCAAAGGGTCATATATTGTTTGTGCCTATGAAGTAGAAATGCTAACCGTTGGAAAAAGGAGGGGGGGCTCTAACATGATGATTAACTTGAGTAACTTGTTTTGCTACGGGTATAAAAATCCCTGTTTTGGGGAGCTAAGGGCTCTCTCATGCCTCACCCCTTGTGTGAAGTGTATGGTTAGCCTTTACTGCAGTAAATAAATAAGGAGCCTTGAACTCGATTTACCCGCATGTGTGCACATGTGTGTTATTATTCTCCACCTGGGAGAACCTGTAGCATTTTTGCTATGACATTATGACTTATCGCCAACCTATTTTCCAGTTCAACAATACTAATAAACCTATTAATACAAGCAGCATTTCAATTTCCTGTTTTCATTTTCCATTCTCCACCCCAACATGAACACATTTAACCTTTTAGTGAATTGGCTGATATAAAAATATAAGAAGCCACACCTTCGAAAAGGTTTTGTATTTCAGTTTCAATGAGAGACCTATGAATGCTTCATATGTAAGCCCAGCAATCCCACTTTCATTCAGACAACAAAAATGAGCTTCAGATTCAAAAGGTGCATACAGGAGTCCCTTTCCCTTTAATAGCCAGATGTGGTGACATGCACACACCCAGCAGGAAGGAAAAGGAATAAAAAGCTTTGCTGAGACCTGTCGGAATCTCTGTATATGTGGGTGTGATGGACAAAACTGAGTCCATAATATTTATTTATTAATATGAACTATCTCATCCCCAGAGCAATCAGGCAATCAGGAAGGAGAACTGACACTATATTAAAGACCCAAACAGTGACATCTCAACACCAATGAAACTGGAAAAGCAATTCAATGTGGATTGGTCCACATTTTTCTGCCATAGCCCACCATAGCTTATAATATCTGCTGCACACCCAAATGTTAGACAATCATTTGCCTTGTCCAGGTGTATCTTTGTACATCAAAGGATTCAATTCATTAAACAGTCTTCAGGTTTTACCATGCAAGAGAATTTTGAATATCTAACAATTTGCACAGTATTTGAGAAGCATTGTTTTCTGTCCAAGTTTTGACATTCAATTATAGGAAAATGTTTACCTTTAGTGACAGGAATATGAATGGTGCTTCCAGACTCTAAGCTTTGTAAAGTGGCTTGCAAGCCTGTAATCTGAACAATTAAAAGAAAAAGAAATGCACAACTTTACTTTCATTTCTCCAATAAGAAAATTAGAATATATATCTCAGTGTGGGAATAATTTGAGAGCTTAAACAAAACAGTCCTTTGAAAGATATATTAGTTACCCTTCAACATACTTTTTAATAATGCTTTCCGTTAGGGATGGGATGCATTGGCCGGTGCCACTTAAGCATTCTGTCAACCTAACAGGCAGTATTGATTCAAATTCGTTCTTTGTCCACTATCCATTGCTTTTACCAGACTTTTTACTTTTTACCAGGATTTTTTTCCTCCCAAGATCAATATGAGTTATTGATATTTTGAAAGAAAATATCAGTATTTTGAAAGGAATTATCAATATTGTGAAAGGAATTATCAGAATTTTGAAAGGAAAGCAGCTGAACAATATATTCAAAGGAATATCTGAGTGGAAAAAATCCATTGGCAGCGGAAAGCATCTGAAATTTGGAGCAAACAGAATGACTCTGTAAAGATGGAGAACATGCAGACCATTGAAAAATCCAGTGCTAAATCCAAATTTAGCTGCATTCTTGCCCAACCCTACTTTCCATACACTCAGGATGATTCAAGGGAAGTAAACAATCTTTCCACCCTCTCAGGATCACATCTTACAGTACATCAGGAAGCTCAAGGTCTCATGCAAAAAGAAGTCAGCCCTGCAGCTTACAGTGGAACAAGTGGCCTGAGGATGTCAGGCAGGAATTCAGTCTGCATACCACCACCATGCTCTGGCCAAAGAGGGGAAACGTAGAGAGCCCAGCTATATCAGCTACAGCTGAGTTGAAGTGTCTCAAATATGTTTTTCTGAGAAAATTTCTAAAGTTTTTCTTTTTCTCATAAAACAGTCACTTTTCCAAATATTTTTCATCATTTTTCCTTCACAATGCCTTGGAACATTGTTAGGTCTGGGGCATTGTGGAGGATGCAAATACAGTGACCAGGCTACCAACACAGTTACAGCTAGCTGCTGTCACTTGCAGTGGCAGCCCCTCCCTTCCAAAAAGTAGGAAAAAAGAAAAAAGATGTGCTACTGTGACTATGGTGAGCCCTCAACCCCCAAGAAACCCTTGGAGAATTCTCTTTCCCATGGAGTTTGATGAAATGGCCCCCTTAATTTCTCTGTTACCAAACAGTGTGGAGAACTTTTGAGAGGCCACTTTCACATAGCTCTAATATCACCCAAGGAAGTTTCCTTGCATCACTAAGGAACAATGGTCCTGTGAATGCTTCCAGGGCTACCTTGTCACTAATCTGAGCACCAAGAAAACCTGCCCTTGCGGAATATAGGTCATGTTTGCCTTCTTCACCCCTACCTTTGCCATGCCCTGTCCTCAAATGCACAGCAGCTGTGTCTGACAGGGAGGGAAATGAACATATTAGATCTGCCCCACATTGGGATAATGTGTATTACACACACATTCTTCACACTATGCCTGGAAGTGAGGCCACTCACACGTCTATAAAACATACAATGAAAACTGATTGCATATTTGTATGTATATTGATGGCACTTGAAGCTTTAGCTCTTGAAAAACCTACTAAGTGCCACTGTTGAAGCAAACCCCATTCACTTCATTGAGGCTTGTACTTCAAACAAGCTATGACAAAGGGAATTACGAATTCTGCTCCTTTATTTAAAATAATGTTATCCATTTATTTAACTCTGTCAAAGTGGGGCAATCTTGGCATTAGATACAGAACATAAATTTAGGAGCAGAACACAGCAGTCGTTTTCTCAAGGCTTGTTGTAGGTACAAATCTCACTGAAATGAATGGAAGTGGCATAGCAGTGGCTCTTAGAGATTTTGCAAGGCTGACAATAATATCAGGTTTCGTTAATGTTAAAGAGTGAAACCATTATTTTAAGTATATTAATATATTATTATAATTTCACCCATTGCAGTGGATTATATTACAATTTCACCTTGCAGCTGTTTCATTGGCATGGAACCTAACACAGTACAGCACATGGATCCAATGAATATACACACACTCATATAATCCTTATGGATTTGTATGGTGCTGGGGTCTGGAGAAGTTGGATATGAAAAAATTGGACCATTAACCTGGCAAAGAAATGACTATTTACCAATTTCAACTTTGAAGAGAATTTTGCTGAAAAGAGATCACATCACATTACATTAAGAGATGAATCCTTGCCAAACAAATCCAGCAGGCAGCGCTTGCAACCAGAGAGCCACAACTTTCTTGAGATTACAGGATTATCCCTCCCTTACCCCAGGTCACATCTCCATTTTACGTTTAGTGATACAACCAACAATTTAAAATTTCAAAAAGCTGAGTGCACTTGGCACCCCAGACAAATTCAAAATCCCTAATGTGGGTATTAACATATCTGTGAATATCATTTGTTGCCCACCCCGTGTTTTGGGGAGAGAGATATAAAAGTATACCAATATGTATGTGTGTGCGTATGTATTATTACATTTATATCCCACTTTTACTCCAATAAGCTAAAGGTGACATACATGACCCCCCCCATTGATCATCTTAACAACTCTGTGAGGTAGATTAGGCTAAGAGCCAGTCACTGGCCCAACAGCACCCAGTGAGCTTTAGGGTTGAGTGGGGATTTGAACCCTGGTCTCCCAGGTCCTATCCAACACTCTAACCACTACACCACACTGGTTCTCGAGTACTTAAAAGAGGTCAGTGGTCTCCATGAATCAGTAGGTTAAAAATGAGACAAGTCATTACCTGCCCAACAACTCTGTCTCTTTCTAAGCTTGTAAGCATTTTCTCTCGTAGGAGAATCTCATATTTTTCATTCAGTTGCCTTAACATGGGTTCATAAGATGCATAATGTGTCTTCAGTCTACAAAAAGAATGAAAAAATATAGAAAGGTCACAATACAGGAAAAAGACCTTTCTTGGTTACCAGAAAGAATTCTGCAGTCACCAAGCCTTCCAAACTAGCCCAAATGTTGATTGGGGGAGTGGGGTTGTAATTTTCCCAATCATCAAAGAATATTTAAGGAACTGAATATACTGGTCCATATTACTAATTAAAACGGAACCCAAATTTGGAATGTTCCATCACATTAACTCAGGCTTATATGCGATGAAATTCATAGGTAAATGTTTAGAAAAATATTTAACAAGTTCAGAAAAATTAATTATTCTTTTTTCTAGACTCCTACAAACAAACAATTTCTTATATAGGCAGGTTGCTTAGATCTAACTGTAGTTCTTTGCATGAACATCTGGCAGTCAACACATTTACTTGCAGAAAGAGTATTTGAAACCTGGAGCTAGTCAATGAAACCTTTTAGTGGAAGGCCTGCCAATAGCCCTCTTGCTGAATGCTCAAATGGACATAGCCCCATCTTCCCAGTCAGTTCCTAAAAGACTACCACAGCAGACCAAAACAAAGTTACAGAGTGATAGCAGCTCAAAAGTAAACCCTGCAGCAGAGAAGGAGGTTCAGTTGTGTAATTGCACCAATGACCACTCAAAGAACTACAGTTACAGGTAAGAAATCAGTCTTTCTTTTTTGTGGTCTCTGTATAGGTTCACATATGGAAGAATAGCAAACTATGTCACAGGGTGGTATGGCAGGCAGCTTTACACAACTCATCATTACACAAACCATCATTACACAAACCCCAGGGAAACGTGCCTGGTACCATGATTATCAGTTTTTGGGCACTAGGCTAATACCTTTTTATTCACTCAGGCCCTTAGTAACTACGCTGGACTCAAAGATGGTGCTAATAATTTCAGTGAGGTGGGTAGGATTTGTTTTATTAGCATTGTGTTATTGGATAAGCATTTTAGGTATTTTGTAGTATAGATTGTTTTAAATGTTCTGGTCTTAACGGTTTTTATCTGGTGTATTTTATCTCATTAAGTAGGTTCAAGACCTTTTTTTAATAAAGTGACTAAGAAATGTAATAAACAATGATAATCCACTTTAGCCCAAACATCCAGTGTGCAGTATTTTGTGAATGTTGAAAGCTACAACCAGATGGCCCAAAAAAGTTCAGGAATGGAGACCCCTTTGAAAAAATGCAACGGCCCCCATCAAGTGTACAGAGACCTCTGGCAGGGTTGACCACCGGGCCATACAAAAACACAGATACAACTCCATCCAACCTTTCAAAGGGGTCCTTGTAGCAGATGGGATTGAGGAAGAACCCAGTCATTTCATCAGTGGAAAATGCCAGGGCTCAATGCACATGCAACAAGTGCTCCAGACTCAAAGGGTACAGGGAGAATCCTGGAAGGCTACCTGGAGCACTGTTTTATCCCTATAATGGGTTAAGTAGATCAGAACAAAGAGCACATAGTTCACTTGCCCATCTCGCAGACATAAATGCCATCAAAAAGTAACGATGAAAATAACTAAGTGAAGGTCATAGGTGGCCAGCACTTCCAAGGGCATTGGCAACAACTGTGCTCAAATGCCAGAGATTCTCAAAGGCGGCAGATGAGCTCAGACAGGAAGGTAACTTTTTTTAAAAAAATAAAGAACTTTCTAACCAGTGGCTGTGATAAAGAGTGTAATTGAGATCAGGATGGTGAAAAATGGAGATAGCCACAAGGTAAATTTTCAGTGAAGGAATGGCTAATCTGTCCAATCAGAGAGAGCAGAACATGTATAACGCCCAGCAGAACTCTAGGGCAACTTCTGAGTTGTGTATTTTAAAAAATGAGATATGCTATCAGCCCAGATCCACCACACGGTTAGCCTCAAGCTGAGGACATTGCAGTAGAGAATCTGAACTCAATTTCAAGAGAGAAGGTCGAATTTCTCTGGCAGATGGCAAAGTCCCATAAAGAAAGCAGAAGACATGTTGTGCACCGTAGTTCTGTTGGCCACCAGTGGTGATGAGAATGCTGTTTATTCCATCCTCTTTTTTTCTCAATTACAACCATATTAGCAGGATCAGAAGAAATACTGAGAAGAGATGTTTGTCCCATATGAAGAGGAAACCATCCCCAGCAATCTATGCCCAGCTGACTGCAAAACCACAGTCTGGTCCTTCATAGATATCCTGAAGCCTTTGAGGATGACAAATAGTTTGAGAGAATTGTGTAGAGTCAAGATTTGGCCTAGAAATCATCGTGTTGTTGGTAAACCAGTGTTATAATGCAAGCTCATAAATGGGATTATAGATGTTGTCGGTGAAACTATGATAAGCCAGATGTCAAGCAGCAGCAAAGATTCAGGTACAGAGGAGGAGGAACCAGTTAGGTTGAGTGAGCTAACACTAGCAATGGAAGCACTGGCTCAAACCTCAATAACAAGTCCAAAACTGAGAGCCGAGAGCCCTTAAACTCAAAACCACTGAAGCAGAACCCCCTGGGCAAGACTCTCCTGAGGAGCCAGGGCTTTCCCTGCCAGGGACCTTATGTTACCCAGATCCTGCCGACCAACACAGGCAGCACACCAAGTGGAAGAGGGTGAAAAGGAATTGACTGATCATCTTTAGACCAATGGGCTGCCCCTTTAAGGTTCTCCACTCCTCAGCCAAGGGGGTGGAGCTGGGAGGAGAAGCAGAAATATAAGGACTCAGTTCCATGGTGCTGTTATAATGACTTCTTTTCAAAGCAACAGGCCTTGTGCTGGAAAACTTGTGCCAACTCTCTTGCCATCCTGCAGGTAAGTGAAGGACGAGGAGGCCTTCTCCCAGCAAGGAATGTGTACATGTTTATATCTTACTGGACAAAGAGCATTCCTCACATGACTAGTCTAGTTTTTCACCAGTAGAAGGCTACTCATCAGCTGGCCCACCAAACCTCACTATTTTGAATTCTACCTCCTCTCCAGCTCCACCAAACACAGATGTTGCTGGATCTTTTGAAAACTATATGGCTGTGTTGGCAATCAAGGGATGAAGGAACTGCTTTACATACATCTAACAAAGATCACTCCTCTGGTATCGATTCATCCTATTTATTCTTCATTATAAACATAATTAGGTAATGCCAGCTCTTCTTTTGAAACCAATAAGGTTTAGGATCCTGTTTGTAATCACTTACCTTTTAATGTCATTAATAAGCCTGTTCTTTTCCTGGACCACTCGCTTATGATGCATTCGGTGGAAGTCACGTTCTTTCTGCATTCTTAGCAGTGCTTCCTTAGCTTTGCTACGTGAAAGAAAAAGAATAAAAGAATATTAACAACTGCTGTCTGGGTGAAGGAATAGAAGGGAGGGAGAAATTGAATGGTAATGAGATTATGACAGTGAGGGTAGGAGGGTGCCATAATGCTGGGACAAGCACCTGAACACTGAAGAAACTTTAAATCCCATTTTATTTCCTGCTTTACAGTTCCAAGAGGCTTTCATGTCAGATGCGAGTCAGCTTCAGAAAAGCATAAGTGGTAGGTCCAAAATGGCAGTTACCACCTAGAGCTGTTTTATTGATAGTTATCTGAACCATATCGGAATTAAACTGAGCAGTAGCTAATTGTATACAAGACTATATTTAGGTTTCAATACAGGCTATTTTAAAAATTACATGATCCATTTGGAACATATTCTGATTTATAATTGCCATTAGGTATGACAAGGCCTGGAAAGAAAACAGAAAAAATTGGGGAGAAATGTTTTTTTGCATCCCCAGTTTTTTTGGGGCCTTCACATCTATCATGAAAAACAAGTATACACTACTTCATTACATTCATTGTTACTGCAGTGCCTGCATGGTTTTCTTCTTACACCTGCCTAAGTTTAATTACAGTTACTAAGGCTGCCAACTTAAGCATTTCTGCTTTTAACAGCATACATTTAATTCAGCAGGAACGACTTCTGAGTAAACCTGCTTAAGAGTGCACTTCAAGGACTGTATGGACAAATTCGCTTCCTCATTCATACTTCTGTTTCTTATTTCTCTTTGTGCTGAGTTCAGTTTAATATCAATACACATTGATATTAAATGCCTTTATCTAATACATTGCTGTGCAGCCATTTTTTGTTACTGTCTCTTGTACTTTTGCTGACTTGAAGCTGTTAGGTCACATTTTGATTGACAGAATGCTTGTTAATCTTGCTTGATGTGTTCCTGATCCTGGATTGCACTAGGACATCATAAACAGGGACAACTGGTTAACTTGTCTGAAAGGAACGTCCACAAGGAAGTGCATTTCCAAAGAAATATTAGTATCATGAAGAATACCAGGCTCAGAAAACTACTACTGCCTAAGGCCCTTTCCCCTGTAAACATCTATGCATTTCATTTTCTGCCAAGAATTAACATAAAGTCAGATGCAGCAAACACTTTTAAGGACAAATGCATGTCTAAGGATAGCTTACTGCTGCCTCTCTCCAACACTGTAAATTTCCCCCTCTCACATAAAACATGTGAATTTAGTATATTGCAAATTTTTCCACATTGCATGCAATCTCAAAAGCAAATCAATAATGCTTTAAAAATTCCTGTTCCTATATAGCCAACGCATAGATCCAATATGGACACTCTGCATTTCAAAAACTGTGATATTTAAAATCTGCAAAAATATTTTTCTACATATATTCATAAAAATGACTGCAGTATGCAATAATTTAACGTCTATTACTGTGACATTTTATTAAATAGTTATGGTTTTTATTTGTACCCCTCCATATCATTTGGGCTCAGTAAGTTGACAGCACATTTGACTATAAAAACATAAAATATATTGCTAAAACAACATTGCATGTATCCCTGGTCAATCTTCATGGCTATCTTTCCAAATAGCAGTTGTTTATTCCCACAGGAACTGCAGCACTGCAGTATTTCTCTTCAGAACTATTTATGTGACTACCTCAATGTGGATGAAACTACTGCTTGTCTTTCTGTGGTTCTCATTTTGCAATTTAAAACATGGCCAGTAACATACATGCACTTGGTATGGAGAGAGGAAGTATAGCAAATATGACCTTTCAAAAGGCATACTACCCAACTATTTTCTATTTACTTATTTATAAAATTCGCAGAGAATCATTTGAGTTGGAAAGCCTTCAGAAGCATGAACAAAAGCTTTCCTGTTTGGATTGATTCTGTTTTTGACTACCATCCACACCTGAATCCAGAATTCCATTCTACCTGAATATTGGGTGTTGTTTTCCCCAGCCCATTTGATCCCTTCTACTTGTAGACTGGTCATGAATTGTGATGGGCCTGGAATTTTGTGTAGTACCTTGATACACTCTGGGGCACATCCCAGCTCTCTCCTGTGAGCTAGCTCCCAACAAGGTTCTTAGGAATTCCATAAATCTGTTTAGTTGGCAATCCATCATAACATGTTCATGTGAGCACAATCCAGTCAAAGATAAGCACTCTTCAATCCCATTGACTTCAATAGTCCTTGCAATTAAAGCTGTCTGTTAGTTCTGTAACTAAATAAATTTTAGAGAACTGAATACAACTTTCCTTTTGAAATTAATGGGAATTGTTGTTAATTTAGCCCCATGTGAAAAGCAGATAGACCCATTAACAACATACTTAGCTGCTAATTTATAGCTCTCCATTTCCTTCCTTAAACATTTGTTTTCCCTCTCCAAATGTTGATTGCAGGTGTACGCATCTGGAACAAATCCAATGTCTTTAGGTTCAAGCACACCTCTTTGCATCAGTTCGTACCTGAAATTAAAATGAAAACTGTTTCTTGCTCTCTTTCTCCCCCTCTTTGTGGTTCCAAGTATCAGGAAGATTCATTAATGGAGCCCTTTACCCACAGTGCACCACCAAGTCTCTCCCCCATTGTGGACCAATCAACATAGGGCCCACTACTAAACAGGAATGTTAAACACAGCAGGAGACCAATAGATTAAATACTATATGCTTCCTCTTCCTAGAATGCTATTAAAATATTGTTGCCTTTCATTACTTTTGAGAGTTCAAGGGGAAAGGGAACAGTGAATTAAATTAAAACAAGTCACATTTTGAGGGTGCTTATTTATCCAGCACTGTCATTAGAGCCTCGAGCCACCTCACCTTTGGCTGACCATGCCTAGATAGAAATAGCTTGGCAACCATTCCTCCTGCCCTAGTAACCTGCCTTTTAGACTACTGCAATGTGTTTTATTTATTTATTGTACTTATATACCGCCCCATAGCCAAAGCTCTCTGGGCGGTTTACAGTAACTAAATGTGTTGTAGTTGAGGCTGCCTTTAACAATGGTACAGAAATTGCAGTTGGTTCTGACATCAGCAAGGCCAACCCTTTTCCCATGAATGCACAGGGTCAAGGGTTCTTGCTTTCTCCCTTTACCTGTATCTACTCAGAGTCCTTGTATGTTGAAGGTTAGTTCACCTAAGCTCACAGGTTTCCAACAGCAGTTGTCACAAGTAGGCGGATTATAGAGACCCCACCCAAGGATTCTTGGGAGGTACCAGAAATTTTCAAATTGGGAGTCAGACTTCAGACAGCAGAATATTCTTCTAATAGATGCTATTTATTCATATCTTGCATACTACAACTAATAAAATGCATTCTAAGTGGCCTTAGCCATCATAGCAGAAACAAAAAATAAGAATACAAATCAGCAGGAAAGAGGTTGCTGTAGAAAGAACAAATAACAAAACCTTGAAGGTACAACTTAGTTAGGTTATAATAGATGAAAGGACTGCGTTAGAACTCAAAGTCTTGTCACAGAGCCAAAGTTACAAAGCACATGGAAATACATGCCACAATACATCTCACCCATCAGATGATATAGATGGAGTCATGATTCCTGCAGACCCTCTTTGACCCATCTCCAGCCACAGATGGGTCCTAAGCCTAGTAGGGCTTGGGTTTTTATATGCTTTCTTATCAGAGAGGCAGTGGTTTCCCATGGACTTATCAACTGCCTTCTCTATGTGCCACCTGCTAGAGACAGCAAGTGAGACCAGCCAAACCTTTTGTCAACAACTAGTTGGCTTAACAAGTCAACTTAACCAGGAGTGCTCCCCTGGTGGCAATGTCTCTCTCAGACCTACCAATAAATGAAATGCCTTAAATTGTGTTCAGGCAGCTGTTTATTACAATATCAAATGTTACCATGTGTTTAAAAGTCTCTCTGAATATATGGCTGTCTTCCAAGACATTTTATCTGTCTGTACTCTACTACTAAACTCTCATAGAAGCACACTGTTTTACACAGGAAGGGGGGCAAAGACACCCTTTTCACAGAACTTTTTGTAGTTTAGCAATATGCACTCTGTACAAGCAGCAAACTATATAAACAATACCAGCAATACTAAGTACTTATTAAACCTATGTGGGACCAAGTCCATTACAGTTCAAAATACAGCCTCAACATTTTTAACTTCCACTCAAGGACAATACCTATGCCATTTACTAACTGACAGATTTGGGGCTGCCCTATCAACTTGCCCCACAATACAATGGAGCTGTTGTTTAATTCCAGCTCACTCATAAATGTTGGAAGTGGGGCAAGAGCAACTCCTGTTTAGTTCTTTTGTTTAAGCTCCAGAGGGAAGATAGGGCTAGGGTCCTCCAGATGGATAGGCTTTGTTTACCTTTTACCTGTGATGCTCTGACTGACTTCCTTCGGTAGCTAGACTGTGACACCTTTAGGGAAACTTACCTGCCCCTCCTCCTTCTGCCCTTTCCACTCCTTTGTTCTCCGGCTGTCCAGGAGAGAGGAGACATCCCTTTGTCTCTGCTCTCTCTCCTAGCATGGGGCTAACTCCCGCACCTGGGCGTTACGCCTCCAACTTAGCTAGTTAGTTAGAACTAGGTATGCCTTTTCTATCTACAATGTATTTCTATAAATAAAGTAGCTTTTCTTATTTTACTGAGTCTCAAGTCTCAGTGATGCTGATGCAGGGTAAAAGCCTGCTTTCTTAGGCAAACGCACGCACACACTAGCACACTCGCATTTCAACATCTGCTGTTACTCTGCTGCTGTGGTGTTGCTTTAAACAAAATTAAGCAACACAACTACACACAGCGCAACAATAAAAACTATCATCCATGATTTAAGCTAGGATGAGAAGGCCAAACTGGCACATGTCGCCAAGACCTGAGAAAATGAGCTGGGTAGAATCGATCTGACCCAGCTTTCTCTGTCTAGATATCCAGTTCAGCACCAAAAATAGGCTGGAGGGTCAGGGAGGGAGAATTGATGTTATCTGTAAGGAATTGACCAAGAGACCAGTCCACTCAGGTACTGGGTTTGAGTCTTTGTACCTGGTGTTGGGCCAGAGAAAGAGATCAGAAATGCTGCTGGTGTACCACTCACCGTCGCCCATCAGTCTCCCTGCCTGAGATGGCCTCAAACATTATATTTGATAACCCCCGGGTAGTTGTCCTGTGGGATTTTAGTATCTATGTCAGGACTGGTGGTGGTGGTGGGTTTAATGGCCTTTCAAATAACCATGGGGCTCTCACAAAAATCATCCCCACCACATTTTGCAGTACACACTTTTAATCTAGTATTTTCAACTGAGTGGAAGATTGGTGGGCTGGAATTAGGAGAGGGAGTTCCCTGTTGTCATGGTCAGTCCACTTTTTTTAAATGGAATTTAGTGACAAATTCCCTCTGCAGGGTAGTGGACCTGTTATGATGACATTTCTCCAGAGACTGATGTAGTCTGAAAGATTCTTCAACATTCTCAGGGGTTGTTTTTTTACATGACTGATGCTCCTATGGAAGTTCTGGTCTCACTGTGAAATGGTACACTGTAAAGTAGGAGTGAGGAACCTCTTTGGCCTGGCAGGCCAGATCTTCATCTCCCCCACATGTGCCACCCCCACAGATCACAATCAACAGGGAGTCCCATCTGATGAAACGTCTTTGCCCTAGCAACAAAGCAAATTAAGCAGTCGGCTGATCAGAGAATAAGTAACACACTTAATTAATTAAAGGAGCATTGGCTCAACCTAGTAAGGGAACTGTATGCTAGGAGCCGAATCCTGTAACAACTTATAAGCTAAATTCTAAGGACGGTAAGCCTGAAGAAACCTAGTTTTCAGCACTACTCTAGCAGGGAAGCTGGAGGGGACACAGTAAACAAGAAAACTGGACAAAACTTTGGAAAAGGTCTAAAAGTAAACCCCACTAATATATAGTTCCACAAAATACAGACCTAGCTAGTAGAAGAGTCAGCTTACATTTAAAAAATGTAGGGTTAGCCTTTTTAAAAAAGCTTAGTGTATAGTACTTGAGTGTAACTCAGGTTAAGAGAATTTTTTTTTTTTTTTTACACAAAAAGACTCATCTGAAAGCTCCAGCTTTTGGTTAATTTGAAACCCAGTTAAAAAATGGTCCAGTTTATCCAAGCTAAAGTGTAAGTTACAACTTAAAACTATAGGATAACTAGCAGTTTTTAAAAGTGCTTTCAGTTCAGTATAAAGTCACGTAAAAGCTAGTTAATTTTTTTTTAAAGGTTCAAAAAACCACAAGGAATCTTCCACAGGGAGTCAATCTCCAACTAACTCACCATCCACTGTCCACTAAATCATCTGCCAAACTAGTATTTTTTACTAGTGTTCATGCTGAGATGAGCCAAGGTTTGGTTAGCATGTCACAGAAACAAAGACTTGAGATTAAGCTCTCTCCTCACTATCCATGAGTTGTAGCTGTGTTTTGTTCTTGTGTCATGTGAACCAGGCCAAAAATGAACACACGAGTTAAAGGGGGGGGGAGCATTCCCTGCAAGATTATAAGTCAGTCCAACCACTATGCAAAATACACTGAGGGAGACACATTCCTCCATATAACACTGCTATGAAAAGGCTCCTGAACTGAATCCTGGAACATCTCACAAATTCAAATCTTGGATTCTTAGGAACAGAAAGGTTACAAGTTACTACTGGTGATCAAGTGCTCTGAAAATTTGTCACTTGTTATGATACAATTCACAGAACATCTCTAAAGAGTGATTTGGATGATTTTCCAATGAACTAGCTAGTGGGAAGTAGGTTGATTAGCACTATTTCAGCAGCTGATTGCCAATTCTCATTGTTAGTCTGAAGATGTAACCAAAGGTAGCGCTAGGCTCCTGCTGGGAAGGAGGGCAAGATATAAATCAAATAATAAATAAAATAAATAAATATATTTTCAGCTATTTTGAACTGGGCTCTAAGATGTGGCTTTAAGAATAAAACAGTAACTTGCTATTATAAGTGCTGTGTCTGACCTGCAGTTCAAAGGATCAAAAGCTTCAACTATAAGAGATCAGTATTAGGAATATGCTGAAACTGCAGCACCACCCAGCATCTTTACAAAGTCAAAGCAGAACATATATAGTTAACTGGGGTCACAGCCCTTGCTCACGTCCACTCAACAACCCCTAGAGCTGCCCCTTCCCACCCCATGCAACTACTAAGCCTGCTTTTCATCTTCCCAACTGCATTTCTGAAGCCAGTTGTCTCTTCTATTCAGCAGCCATGCTGTGTAGGCCCATTTTCATCTTCACCCCCATGCCTCCCCCTGATTTTCTGCAACCTTTCCCTCCCCCTTTGCACAAAGACCAGCCCCATGGTAAATTCCTGGATCTTCCTCCCTCCACACATAATGCAACTACTAACCCCTGCTTTCACCTTCCCCCATTTCTGAAGCCACTACCCTTCCTATTCTACAGCTCCCTTCACTCACATACCTCTTCCTTCCTTCTCCTTTCTGCCACCCCAGCCCAAGATATCTTGAAAGGCTTCCTGCATGCAAAAGAGGCTCCTCTGAACATGCACAGAGCAGCTTTCCCTCTCCCACTGTTTTTTTCACCATCCCATGAGTGATCTCCTTAATGCACTCCATTTTTCTTCAATCTTCCTCTCACCTTCCCCTAATGATTCAACCATTGGTACACTCCCTCCCACTATTCCCCTATTTAGGATACTTCTCTCTCTTCCCCCCCATTTCCCCCATTAGCTGCCCCATCAATTTTGTATCTTTCGTACATTCCACTTTCCCTTTTCTCCCTCCTTCCCCCTCTCCTTCTGGTACACCCTACTTCCTACCCACCTCTAGCATGAATCCCACTACTACATGGTTCTGGTTAATCTGGTATACTCCACTTTCCTCTCCCTCCTTTAGAAACCCACTTTTGGTATACTCCCTCCCCTAAGCTTTTTATCACTCTTTCATAAACACAAATACACACAATGCACATCCCTCACTTTTCTTCAAGACACACAGGCATACATACTTTCTCCTTTCACACATGCACATATACACACCATCACTTCTATTCTGCAACCACCTTTGCACACACATACCCATGTATATGAAAATGGAATGCTGTCAAGTCAATTTCGACTTATGGTGACCCTACGAATAGGGTTTTCATGGTAAGCAGTATTCAAAGGTGGTTTACCATTGCCTCCCTCTGAGGCTAAGAGGAAGTGACTGGCCCAAGGTTACCCAGTGAGCTTCATGGCTGTTTGGGGATTTGAACCCTGGTCTCCCAGGTCATTGTCCAACACCTTAACCACTTCACCACACTGGCTATAAAGTGACATATAATTGAAGGGGGAAAGAGTTGCAGCTACAGCGCAGATTGAGGGGAGGAACAGGCAAGGCCTGGCTTGTGATATATGAAGAAACAAATTCTTCCTCCTTACCAGTCTTCTTCACTACCACCCCATCACCAGAGGCATAAAACTGCACAGATCCACCTTCCCCCTCCCATATTTCCCCATTCCTCTAAATGTTTGCTTTATCCCATCAGTTCCACCTACTTCTCTCCAATTCCTTCTCTTCTCTCTCCCCCCCCCCAGTCACTGAAGAACTAAAACTGTCACACTAAGTGAAGACAGCCTTTTGTGTTTCAAACTGGAGGTTATATTCTATTTCTGTTTTGGGTGCATTAACAGTTAAATTTGAAACTGCAGTTTGATGTAAAATTAGACTGATTCCAACATGTTGCTTCTTAACCAACAGATCTAGCTACTGGAAAAAAACTTGGCCTGCCAAAGATGCACGTGTTCAGCCTACTATGCTTAAACCATTCCATTTAAGGAAAGGTGGGCATGGTCAATTAAAAACACCTAGAAATTTGCTAGAATATATTTCACCTCCCACGGTTTTTCCTTGTGCAAACTGAGACACTCGTCATGTCCCCTGGAGACTACTCTGCAGAATAAGCCACATTCACACTGTACATTTATTCAACTATTATTCCATTTTAAATAGACATTTATTTATTTATTTATTTATTTATTATTTTCATTTCTAGACCGCCCATAGCTAATAGCTCTCTGGGCGGTGTACAAAACGAGATTAAAATACAATATAGAATAAAATCAGTAACAAAGAAGAACACAGTAAACTAAAACATTAAACATAAAACATTAAACATTAAACATTAAAATGCCTGGGAGTATAGCCAGGTCTTAACCTGGCGCCTAAAAGAAAGAACCGTAGGCGCCAGGCGTATTTCCTCCGGTAAGCTGTTCCACAATTCGGGGGCCACCACAGAAAAGGCCCTAGATCTAGTAACAGTCCTCCGGGCATCCTGGTGAGTTGGTACCCGGAGGAGGGCCTTAGATACTGAACGAAGTGAACGGGTAGGTTCATGGTTTCCCCCAAAGAATTCTGGGAAGTGTAGTTTGTGAAGGATACTGAAAGTTGTTAGGAAAGCCATAGTCCCCTTACAGGGTGGCAATTCCCAGAGTTCTCTGGGAAAAAGGACTGTTAAACTACTCGGGGAATTGTAGCTGTGTGAGGAGAATAGGGGTCTCCTAGCAACGCTCAACACCCTTCACAAACTACACTTCCCAGGATTCTTTGGGGAAACCATGACTGTTTAAAGTGGAATAATAGTGGAATAAATGTACAGTGTGAATGTGGCCATAGTCAGTGCCATTTTTCTGCAATTGTTTTTCGAGTTCTTTTTAGTATAAATTATGCAATGTGTTGCTGTACACATATTCACAGAAACAGAAGCAAAAGAAAATGATTTACTAGGTTACTTCACTAAACTTGCAAATTAAATCAAACATATTTAAATTGACTCTGAACTATATCAACTATCTTAATATTGTTGCTTCCTCCCTGCTAAAACAAGATCAGCACAGCACATCTCTCGTTTCTGTTATTTGGGTGGATTACAGGTGTTGCCATCACTCACCATATGCTCAGAACCACATGTATTCAAATTCTTCCAAACTACACAGGAAGTGTATTGGACTGTGAAAGACCAACCCAAATTGTGTCCAAATTTGTAGGACAGTACAATATCTCAGAGAGGAGGATTTGAACTATACGACTGCAAAAAGGCTATTTTGCCAGAACTCAATGTTGTAATATTCCCAACTCTGTTATACATACCTGGAAGGATTATTTTTTTAAAGATACAAAATATGTCAACAAGAGCAATAATACCCTTCAATTCTGAATGCGACTATACCTTTGTTTCATTATACTGACTTTTGAAATTTTTAATTAGAAAAAAATAGAAAAACAAAACTTAAAAAACACGTTTTGTTGTTGTGTAGCATAATGGATAGTGTCAGACTACGACCTAGGAAATCATTCCTGTTTATACTAAAAGTAACGTAAGTACTATATAACAACCCGTATTCAGTATAACAGTAAGAGAAGGCTACTGCCCTCATTTCCTTCCCATGCGCATCAGTCTGGTCACCATGGGAAAGAGGACACTGGACTAAATAGGCATCTGGTCTGCTCCTGCAAGGCTCTTATGTAGTTAATCAATCCCAAGAGAAGGGCGGATTAAGGTGGTTGGGGGCCCTGGTGCAGTTCCCAGAACAGGATCCCTAAAAAAGTAATGCATGAAAGTATGGTATCACAAAATAAGTACTGTAGTATCTTAAAGACTAACAAATTTATTATGACATAACCTTTTGTGGACTACAAAAAAATACTCTGAGTACCTGCAGTCTTACAACTCCCAGCGAAATACAAACAAAAACACTTTGCCAACTTTGATAACAAAAATTAACCTCTGAGCATGTGCAGTTTCACATTTTAAACTCTTATAACTCATCAATGTTTTTGCTCACTTCCTAGCTTGAACCAGTCACCAGCTCTTAGCCTAACCTACCTCACATGGCTGTTGTGAAGATATAGGCGGTACAAAATGGTTGCAAAAGAAGCTTTAGAATGTACCATACTATGCACCATACATTTAAAATGCATTCAAAGCACATTATTTTCCCCAGCAATCCTGGGGCCTCTAGTTTACCCCTCAGAGAGCTATAGTTTCCAGCACCCTTTGAAAACCTACAGTTACCAGGATTCTTTGCAGAAAATGATATGCTTCAAATGTGCTTAAATGAATGGTGTGTATGCAGCCTTAGTGCTTTGTACTATAGGTATCAAATTTTGGTTCCTTTAACCTGAGTAATCTTTATACTATAAAGGCCATATTTTTCTCCATGCACCCAGATTAGTACAGCTGCAAGGCTTCAACCAATCTTAATCTGGTGGATTACTGTACATTTGTATATTACTGTATATACAAGTCCCAAACTTGTGTTCAACCAAATTTACTCCCAGCCAGGTTAGTGTGCACAGGGTGTTTATTCCTGACTGGAGATTTCAGTCCTGTAGCCACTGGAGGTGAGGGAATGTAGAAAGTAGAGTGATCTGCTTCTATTCTTATTTTTTACTTTTCACTTTTTTACTTTTACAGGTAAAATAGTAATGAAAAACATACAGTTGGTATTTTTCCTGATTCATGAAAAAATAAAACCTGCTCTCACTTTCCAGTATTCTGCTCCAATGGCAAACCACTGAGATAACAAGATTTTTGTTATGATACATTTTTAGTGTTATTAATAATAATTTAATTGTCTTAAATTATTGTTTGATTTCATACCCATCTGTTATGAAATAATGTTAAACACAGTGGGCTGCCTATATTTTATGATCTCTTTATTTTGCACTGATTCTGAACTCCTTGTCACAAACCTTTCTGCCCCTTCTTTACAAGAAAGCCAATGCTGCAATCCTGCACCCACCTACCTGAGAGTAAGCCCCATTAAACACATACTTACATTGTAGACATGCATACCACTGTACTGTAAATTAACTATACAGTGAATTCTTAGTGAGTGTCTGGACCTCAGCTCCTACACAGCAAGAGACATGCTAAGTTTCTTTGCAAAGTTATCGTACTTTGCATTGGCCATGGGGAGGTGGGGGCAAGGGACTCCTTAACATCTACTACACTTATTTTGAAGTAATATTTGCTGCAAATAATTTATAGAAAGTACCTGATCTCAGACAAACCCACCACAGGAAAGATGCAACTGGTTTGCTAGAAAGAAATGGAGAGCAAACCACAGAAATTCAAAGGACTAGAAAATGAGACGGGGGGAGTGCACAAAGGGGTGGGGAAAACCACAGCTCTTTAGGGCCCCAGAGATTCCTACAAACTGGTGTCCAAACAACTCACTCATCAATTACAGCTCTGCTTTTACTCACTGGATGAAAATACTGAAAGGTGACAGCATTCAGTCTGATATCTCCTGGCAATTGCTTAGAAGGGTGCCTGCACATAATGCTTCATAACTTTCTTTCTAGAAGGGCTAGACTGACCTTTTTTTTAAAGAAAGCTCAGTGTGTGGGCCCCCTGTTGGCATGAGCCTTAGTGCAATTGCACTAAGACTTAATTCTTCAGATCTTCTCCAGCCCCCCCCCCCAAAAGGGAGAGGGTCTTTTCAGTTGTGGCTTCCCATCTGTGGAATGCACTCTCCAGAGTCCAGTGAGGTCTGCCTGGTGCCTTTAATGACATCCTTTCGGCACCAGGTAAAAACATGTATTTTTTCCAAGGCAATTGATAGACCTGGGAAATGATGTTGTTTGTATTAGTGTGCTGCCAAAGCTTTCTGTGGCTGTATGGGAGAGGCGGTTGTTTTATTATTTTGTTTTTATGGTATGGTATATTTACTTTTGTTTTTAACAATGTTGTAAGATGCCTGGAGAACTTCAGGTAACATTTTTTATTATTATTATTATTATTAGCCGCAGCAGCAAGGAATTTTGGCAATCAACAGAAATTTAAACCCCAATTACAATCAATTGTATTTCCATGTATAGTTTTAAATGTCTAATTGCATAAATAGATTTGCACAAATGATAAAAAATGTTTATGCAATATATCACTCATTGTTAAAAAGAAAACATTGCAATTGTTCCATACTTTAATTTTGTATTAGTTAAAACAAGGTGAAAGTAAAAAGATGAAACTTTTATATATAAGCAGATAGTCAAAATACTCAGAATTCTGAAGCTGTGATATAAACACATTAATTACCTTGCCTAATTTAATTAAAGATTAATTCTTAAACAAACTTTCATGTCTAAGAGGTCATTTAATAAATGAGCTGAGCTCTTATAGGTGTGAACGAATCAACTTTCTCAGCATTAATTATTTTCTCATTTCAAATCCCATTAGAGTTTGATCACAGTATGGATCAGGTGTATATTAGCAAGAGAAAGATACTCGTACAAAAAGAAATTTGATAACTAATTTACTTTCACTTATTAATGATGCCAATTAACAATGTAAAAGCAATCTTAAAACATTTATAAAATACATGTTTAGACCATCAGCTCACAAATGGTTAAACATGATGCTTTAATACCATAAGCACTGATCCAGAAATCACCTGTTTGTGTGTGTGTGTACTCTCAGTTTGTAATGAAAGTCTTCTATTAATTTTATATTTATATCCCACCTTTCCCCTAAAGCACTCAAAGTGATGTACATGATTCTCCCTTCCCCATTTTATCCTTGCAACAACCTGTGAGGGAGGTTAGGCTGTCACTAGTCCAAGGTCACCCATTCAGTTTCCTGCCTGCGTGGGGATCTGATCCCTAGCCTCCCAGTTCCTAGAACAACACTCTAACCATTATAAACAGGTTCTAGAAATTAAAATTTGAAACAGCATTTTCCCCTCCAGAGGGGAAGAGGTTTGGATTCAAAGGTTTTCCTCCTGTGTGTTGATTCAAAACAGCTTCCTCCAGTCCCCTTGACTGCACTAGAGATTTCCCCATTGAGAGCAGCCAATCCTAGTGGATGTCCTTGTCAGTGACAGCGAGCCCTACTTGCAAAGCAACAATTAGGAGCTCTCTTTAAACTGCCTATTGTTCCTTTGTAGTTGCATCTGTACCTGCCCCATATCTGAAGGCACTTATGGCATAGGGTGTGGGGCGGGTAGGCACGGTTTATGGGACATGCCCTCATGAGCCAGATTGGGATCCATGATGGGCCTAATTAGGCCCATGGACTGGAAGTTTCCCATTTGTGGTCTGAAACAGCTAAACTCCTACCTAGAGATCCCTACCCCCTGATGCAGTGACCAGTCTAGACATCCCAATTCAAAAGGGTTTCTCCTTTTCCTTCTACTTCTTTCTAACTCTGCACTTTCTCATTCTCAAACAACTTCTGCAAAAACTGGGAAAGCTAGTGCTTTGCGTGTAACCCTTTTCCATTCTTTTCTTTTCCACTCTTCCCATACTAAAGTTGGCTTTCTAAGGCTCAGCCTCCTCCTTCCAGATAAGGCAACACTTCCCCTTTAGCCTTCTCCTTCCCTATCTCTGTAACAGTAACTAAGTGTATGGTTCAGGCAACATGTGAGAGGATTAGCCTGCCTGTGCAATGTCCTATTAACCCTTTTTACCCTGTATATCTCCATATCAGCATATCAACCCACCAAAGCTGTTATTTTTTCTCCTAAACCATTCTGTTCTTTTAGAAATAAATATTACAACTGCAAGCCCAATGTGTTCATTGTTAGCTCTCCGAAGCAAGCGCACTAATAATAGTCAGTGCTAAATCTCCAAAACTAAGCCAGGTATTCATAGCCAATGCAATCCTCTCTGGGTGCACACAATTAGTTCCCAAGAGTTGTATTGGTGTGCCACAGGGCTCTATCCACTCTCCCATGCTATTTAACATTTATGTAAAACCGCTGGGAGCTATCATCAGGAGGTTTGGGCTGCAGTGCCACCAATATGCGGATGACACTCAGCTCTACCTCTCATTCAAGTCCTCACCAGAGTTGGCTGTGGAGACCATGTCCAAGTGTCTGGAATCCGTGAGTGGATGGATGGGAAGAAACAGGCTAAAGCTGAATCCTGATAAAACGGAAGTACTGCTCGTGGGAGACAAAGGAGGGTTGGGAAATATTGACCTGGTGTTTAATGGGGTAAAACTGCCCCTGAAGGACCAGGTCCGCAGCCTCGGGTGATCCTTGATTCCGGGCTGTCCATGGAGGCCCAGGTTTCATCGGTGTGCCGGGCAGCTTGGGGTCAATTGCGTCTCATCCGAAGGCTGCAACCCTATCTTCCTGTCCATCAGCTCCCACTCGTAGTGCATGCTCTGGTCACCTCTCGTTTAGACTACTGCAATGCGCTCTACGTGGGGTTACCCTTGAAAACAGTCCGGAAATTACAACTGGTACAAAACACGGCGGCTCGTTTACTTACGAATAGCCGCCGTTATGATCATATTACCCCAGTGTTATACAATCTTCACTGGCTTCCAGTTATTTTCCGGGCTCAATTCAAGGTGTTGGTATTAACCTTTAAATCCCTACACGGTTTCGGCCCAGTATACCTGAAGGAGCGCCTCCACCGTCATAAAGTGTGCCGCCCTACAAGATCTGCCACTCAGGGCCTTCTCTCGGTTCCGCCTAGTGGCTAGGTTGGTGAGGACTCGAGAGAGGGCTTTTTCTGTGGCGGCCCCCACGATCTGGAACTCCCTCCCAATGGATCTTCGTCATGCCCCTTCCCTAGATATATTTCGCCGAGGTCTGAAAACTTGGCTATTCCATCAGGCCTTTACGACCTTTGAGACTTCCAAGGTGAATTAGTCCTAGAACTGTAAAAACAATCTACTAAATACTGTAATTTTATTATACTGTACTGGCTATATTGTTTATTGTTTATTGTATTTTATCATGTTTTATTGTAAGCCGCCTAGAGTGGCCATTGGCTAGATAGGCGGCCTATAAATTAAAGTATTAAGTATTATTATTATTGCTAACTCCCCAAAATTAGCTCTTATGTGAATACACATTTCTGTATATAACTTACATATGTACACTGGTGCACTAGCAAATGTGGTAACACAATCACCTTTATACACCAATGTCACCATGGCAAATGTGACAGCCATATTAAGTATTCACCAGTTGACAGGGTAAATGTTGATACTGAGAAAAAGAAACAAGCCCTTTTACTTGGGTACAACATTTAAGCTTTGTGTCTATTCTACTCATATTGTATATTTCCCCATCAAAAATTCATCTCTCATATATCCTTGCTCCTGCAGACTATGGCACAAAAGCCCACCCTAAAGAAAATATTCTAAAACAACACAACACCCTCAAATCAAATAAAGTCTTGATTCTGATATATCTGCCTCTTTTGTAGAAACTATTCCAGTTGTAGAGTTTCAATTTCCTAGTTGCAGAATTTAACACAGAATTCCACCTATTCACTCTGCCTGCAAGTCTCTGTTATTAAGCTAGAAAGAATATCCTGTTCAGACATCTTATCATGGTCTGCCACACAAGTATCACCTTTCCAAAGTTCCAATTATACACAGATCTCTGTAATTTAGCCTTCAGCTGCCCTGCTACCCCTCCAGAAGCATTTTTTTCCTAAGCTTCTAGGAGAGTTTATATGTTTTGACACTTTCACATCAAGTTGTAATAAAAATAGAAACATGACAAAAGAGTTGGCGGTGACAAGGTAAAAAAATTGCACATTCACCTAAAACAGCACAATAGAATGCAACCTGACATGTGTCCTCCTGCAGCCTAGACACACCATGGAAGGTAAGACGGTTCTACTTTCCTTTATCAGTGCTACTAGCTGTTTTTTTTTAGAAACATGAGATTCCAGATGGTGAGACAATTCTTAAAAATTTCTGATATAATAACAGGCTACAGCCATAGTTTTCTTTCAGCACTAATATGACCAATTAACATTTATTGACATTTTCACACAGCTAATACATTGTATGTTGCAGATTAGCATACATGGGTTATTGTCAAAGACAGGTACTGCAACCCATAGGCCACAGAGACGGTATTTCTCTACATTTGAAAAACAAGTTACGTCTTAAAAGCTATGGGGAGGGGGAGCTGAATCACATTTTCAGTAGTTAGGTGTCAAAGGTCTCAGGTTCTCCACCCCACCTCTACCCAACAAGAAGTTCAGAGTAACTTATAAATAAGCAAAACTGCATATCTTTGATTGATTGGCATGATTATCATTGAACACTAAAGTCGGGATCATTCAGACCATGGTATTGCCAATCACTATGTATGGATGTGAAAGTTGGACAGTGAAAAAAGTGAATAAGAGAAAAATCAACTCATTTGAAATGTGTTGGAGAAGTGCTTTGTGCATACCATGGACTGCAAAAAAGACAAATAATTGGGTGTTAGAACAAATTAAACCAGAACCATCACTAGAAGCTAAAATGATGAAACTGAGGTTATCATACTGGGGACACATAATGAGAAGACATGATTCATTAGAAAAGGCAATAATGCTGGGAAGAATAGAAGGGAGTAGAAAAAGAGGAAGACCAAACAAGAGATGGATTGATTCCATAAAGAAAGCCACAGACCTGAACTTACAAGATCTGAACAGGGTGGTTTATAACAGTTGCTATTGGAGGTCGCTGATTCATAGGGTTGCCATAAGTCATAATCAACTTGAAGGCACATAACAACAACAACAACATTGCTTTCAGAAGTTGGGTCATCCAAACACCTCTGGGTCTTAACCACCTGGTTCAGGATGTAGAACAAATAGGGCTGAATTGGTTAAAGCTGACTTGAGTTTGTAAAAAGAATTTATAAATGTTTGTTGTTTATGTAATAGTAAATGAAGTTTGTGTGCAGGCTTGAAACTTGCACATGTAGAGAAAAAGTTCCCCATTACAAAAAACAAGTACTTAAGATTTCCAAACATAATAATTTGCAGTAACAGATGCCATGCATTCTATATTTATTTTTGTAAGTTGGAAGAGACTTTTTTTAAAAGAAAAAAGACATACCATTCAGTCTGAAAGCAGTCTAATGTCCTGTTCATACCCATTCTAATTAGGAAATTGCAAAGAAAGTCATCTACAACTTCTGGCATTTCAGACAGGGAATGCTTAGCAATCTGGCCTGGTCGCTGAGCCTAGAAATAAAATTCAGGAGCTCATGTTAGAATATAGTCTATCTGCCTGCCTCATTATTGCTTTCAAGAAAGCACTTTTCAGTCACAGACTAGTTGGATTCTTTATCACATAAATAAATGTGTAAGACACACAGCAATAGCAATTTATTTATCATGGTCTGGCATATCAGAGAAACTTTATGGGGACTGTCAGGAATTTCTCCAGGTTTTGGTTCATGCCTCCTACATAATGTGTTCAGGAAGCATACTGGAATTATATATACTGCTCAGCTTCCATTCACCTTGATCCTATGCATGTTTACCCAGAAGGAAGTCCCACTGAGTTTCATGGGGCTTACTCCCAAGTATGTGTGCACTACAGTTTTTCAGTAAATCTAGTTCTAACACCATGCAATTAGTTTCATTCAACAACTAGGAACTCTGAGTGGGATGTGCCTTGCAATTTCCACATGAAAAGACATTTCATTGAGGTCCAGATAAGCATCACAGTGTAGATGCAAATACACGAGATGCATGTCTGCATCCACATCAGCAGCTCATGCATAACCCTGTTTCTGCAGAGAGGCACCCCCCCTTTGAGATATACAGTGATACAACAAAATAATCCCAAATTAAATGCTGGCTAAACTGTCCAAGCAGCCAGGAGCACAACCAGAGGAGCTTTGGGGACACAGAGGAAGATTGGCCCCAGTAGCTGGACAGGGTTGTGAAAGTAATTGGCTGGGGTAGAGGTTTAGGGAGATTGGCTTAAAGGGAGAGCCACTTAGGATGGAGACATACTGTTGTGCTGGTTCCAGTACGTCTCCACCACTCTTTTCTAAAAACGGGGCCTCATGACACTAGTCAAACTCCGCCCCTTTTTACTCTAAAACCCTGGTTGGATCAGCTGAGTTTTTTTTTAATTCAGCGGCTTGGTAGATCAACCCATTTGCATTCCAGGTGTGGCAAATGGAAACACTTTGCTGCAGGTTTAGGTGGAAACAATGACTGGCCCAAGACCTTTCTGTGGGCATTCCTGAAAGATCTGAAGTCAGCCATGGGGAAGGCAGATGTGCCTAGCAGAGAGCACAGTCGCTTCAAAAGGCAACCAGAAAAAACATTCTCGCTGCTTTTGGAGGACTAGTGTGCCCACAGCCTTAGAGGCTAGTTATCAGCAATAGCATCTCTAGAGTCTTCTGTCAGGAAGCACCTCTAAGGTCCAAAATAAGTAACAGTACTCCCTTTTGTAAATAATATCCCTTTAATAAACCTACCAACATTGTTTAACTTTTATAGTCTCTCAGTGGTGGTGTCATCTCACATCTAAAGTCTTCCATACATGCTACTATGAGGATTTAAAGAGGTATTCTGTGGGAATTGAAGGCAGCAAAAGGGTTAGGGAAGCCTGTTTTACACAAAGTGAGGTTCAGGGACGTAGGAGAATCCCTAACATGCTCAAATAAGTTTGGACTTGTATATCTCAAATAGCTGTCCTGCCCCCTGCCTCCCCTCCCCCTCCTTTTCCTTAAATGCAACATCTGTTGCAACTGAGGGGAGTTTCATAAGCCATTCTTCGTAAAGCGTAGGGGTCTGACACACAAATTTATTTATTTATTTATTTATTTATTTATTTATTTATTTATTTATTTATTTATTATTGCAGTTGTATACCGCCCCATAGCCGAAGCTCTCTGGGCGGTTTACAGCAATCAAAAACATTAAAACAAATATACCATTTAAAACACATATTTTAAAAACAATTTAAAACACAATTTTAAAATTTAAAACAATATAAAAACAATTTAAAACACATGCTAAAATGCCTGGGAGAAGAGGAAAGTCTTGACCTGGCACCGAAAAGGTAACAGTGTTGGCGCCAGGCGCACCTCATCAAGCATAAAAAAATAGTATTTCCATTGGGAATGCCAAAGGGCCTACCTTAAACTAAATGTTTATAGAATCATAGAATAGTAGAGTTGGAAGGGGCCTATAAGGCCATCAAGTCCAACCCCCTGCTCAATGCAGGAATCCAAATCAAAGCATTCCCTGTTTAGAACCTGTCTGTTAGCATGTAAATTCGATAACAGCTGTACTGGATTTATTCCTACTTGGTGCCATTATTTATATGGCAACCAGATGAAAAGTTACCACATCTGAATATGAATATGAAAGATCAAACAATACCATGTTCATCTCATCTTTTGTTACAGACACTATTGTAAAACTCAAAGATTGCAATGGGGGGAAGTTTTAAACTGCTTAGTTTGGCTCGATTTTGGTACTTATATATGATTCACTAACAGGCAAAAAAAACCATGGTTTAAGAATGTACCTATAGCCAACAGATATTTCTATCAAACTTTTAAAAGCAGGGAAATTGGGCAGCTATAGTGAGGGGAGCAGGAGACCTTACCTCCTCTCTGAGATACTGTACTGCCCTACAAATTTGTCAAAATGCAAACACAATTATGGTTGGTCTTTCACAGTCCAATCCACTTGCTGTGTAGCTTGGAAGAATTTGGTAACATGTGCCTCTGAGCATATGGGGAATGGTGGCAACAACTGCCATCTCCAAAGATGGAGAATTACATTTTTGTATGTCTGCTGGTGCTTTTACTTTGCTTCTTTCCTATGCTACTACTGTTCCTACAGAGAATCTAACCTAGAAAATTATATTTCTCTCATTTTTCATCCTAGAAATCTGTGTCAAATTTATTTTTATTAATTTCAAAGCCTTTTTATTGGTCAATGTTATATGATGGTGAAGACAGCCTTTTGTGTTTCAAACTGCAGGTTATGCTCTATTACTATATATATATATATCTATATTGGGTGCATTAACAGTTGAATCTGAAACTGCAGTTTGATGTAAATCAGACTGATTACAGTATGTTGCTACTTAAGCAATGACTCTAGCTGTTGGAAAAAACAAACTTGGCCTGCCCAAAATGCATGCTTTCAGCCTGCTGTGCTTAAACTACTCCACTTAAGGAAAGGTGGGCATGGTCAATTAAAAACATACAGCACACCTAGCATTTTGCTGCAATATATTTCACCTCCCACTGTTTTATCTTGTGCAAACTGAGACACTCCTCATGTCCATTGGAAACTATTCTGCAGAACAGTCAGTGACATTATTACACAATTGTTTTTGGAGCTTTTTTTTAGTGTTGCAAAGTGTTGTTGTACTTCACATATTCAAAGAAACAGAAGCAAGAGAAAATGATTTACTATAGGAAACTTCACTAAACTTGCAAAGTAAATCAAACACATTTAAAGTGACTATCTGAACTCTATCAACTGTTTTAATATTGTTGCTGCCTCCCTGATAAAACAAGTTCAGCACAGCACATGTCTTGTTTCTGTTATTTGGGCTGACTGCAGGTGTTGCCACTACTCACCATATGCTCAGAGGCACGTTACCAAATTCTTCCAAGCTACACAGCAAGTGGATTGGACTGTGAAAGACCAACCCAAATGGTGTTTGCATTTTGACCAATTTGTAGGGCAGTCCAATATCTCAGAGAGGAGTACAAGCCTCCTGCTCCCCTGGCGCATTCACTATAGCTGCCCAATTTCCCTGCTTTTTAAGTTGGATAGAATTATCTGTGGGCTATCTGTACATTCTTAAACCGCAAGGTTTTTTGCCTATTAGTGAATTGCTCTGCTTTTTAATCTGGGAGGTAAGAAATGGGATCCTGTGCAAGTTTGCTAAGAATTGGTTCATCATTTGCACGCTTATTGAGTTCAGTGAGATTTCCTCCCCTGCAATCATGCTTAGGATGGGTGAAACTGACCACAGGGGATGGGGAGGGGAAGAGGGGGAGGGGAAGAGGGGGAGGGGAAGAGGGGGAGGGGAAGAGGGGGAGGGGAAGAGGGGGAGGGGAAGAGGGGGAGGGGAAGAGGGGGAGGGGAGCAGGCAGGAGGAGGAGGGCAGGTTTGATCATTTGCATGTTTATTGAGTTCAATGGGATTTACTCCCGTGCAATCATGCTTCGATAGGTAAAACTGACCATGGGGAGGGAGGCCTGGAGTGAGCACAGGAGGAGGAAAAAGGAAGAGGGCAGGAGAAGAGAGCTATTGCTAGTCGGGCGGTATATAAATTTAATAAATAATAAAATAATAAGAAGAAGAAGAAGAAGGAAGGATGAAGGGAGAGGAGAGGGGAATGAGAGGAAAAGCAGGTCTGATCATTTGCATGCTTATTGAGTTCAGTGGGATTTATTCCTGTGCAATTATGGGTAGGATAAGTAAAACTGATCATGGGGGAGGGGGAGGGGGAAGGAGGGGACTGGAAGGGGAGGGGGAAGGAGGGGACTGGAAGGGGGAGAGAAGGGGAAAAGGAAAGTGATGAGGGAGGAGGAGGGGAGGGCAGGTTTGATCATTTGCATGCTTATTGAGTTCAATGGGTTTTACTCCCCTGCAATCATGATTAGGATAGGTGAAATTGACCATGGAGGAGGGGGGAGGGGAGAGGAAGAAAGAGAAGGGGGAAGGAGGAGATTGGAAGGGGATGGGGAGGAGATAGGAGGGAGGAGGGGAGGGCAGGTTTGATCATTTGCATGGTTTTTGAGATCAGTGGGATTTACTCCTATGTAATCAGGCTTAGGATAGGTGAAACTGACCTGGGGGAGGGGCAGGGAGTGGAGAAGAAGGACTGGAAGGGGAGGGAAAGGGAGGAAGGGGGAGGGAAAGAGATTGGATGGGTGGGCACTGAATAGAGGGGAAGCCCCTGTCCTTTCCAAAAGGAAAACATTGTGAACAGTATCATTCTTTTTCAGAGTTTCCCTCACCTCTTTATTCTACAGCAGGCACACGTAGCCTCCCACCCAAATTTAAACCAAAGCTGTCATTGGCCACATTCACTCCAGACCTTTATTTCGCTTTAGACAGTCATGGCTTCTCTCAAAGAATCCTTGGAAGTGTAGGGAGCTGAGAGTTGCTAGGAGAGGCCCTGTTCCCCTCACAGAGCTTCAATCAGAGTGGCTGACTGTTAAACCACTCTGGCCACTGGAGCTCTCTCAGGCGAATAGGAGTCTCCTCTCAGCACCCTTCACAAACTACACTTCCCAGGATTCTTTGAGGGAAGCCATGACTGTCTAAAGTGAAATAAAGGTCTGATGTGGGTGTGGCCCCCTGATTAGGCAAGACAAGCAGCTGTGAGTCTGGCTTTTAGAACCCTGACAGTTGGTTCTTACTGAGCATGCCCAGCCTTATCATTGAATTCAATGTTAAATTTCTTAAATTAATTAAAAATCAGCCAGGCATTTTTTAAACTTTTAAACTACAGAAGATGAAGGTCAGTGTATGGGCCAAGGTCAGTAATGGGATTACAGGTACTATGTGAACATGGCTGATTTTTAATTAATTTCAACGAATTATGAGAACTCTGACAGAAAAAAGTCCAAAGGGGGGTCTGGTTTTTCTCTCTCTCTTGTTACACTTTGAACTGTCAATTCTCTCTGACTGTTTTTGTGTATCGCCATGAGAATTTACAGGGTTGTTAAGCAAGCATTTCTGAGTTCAGGACTATAAGTTTTGTAAGGTTTTGTTTTGAAATGAGCTTATGGGAAGCATCAAAATGGCATGGGGGTATTTTCAATTCAACATTGCAGAATGCGAAAAATCCATGCTTATTAAAGTATACAGCCACTCTCGTGGCTGTATAATTATTCTGGGGGATCATTTGGCAATCACTGACATTGTTTAGTCTAAAAGTTCTTTGTTCTCTCATATCACTCATAAATATTCTTGTATATAAAGAAAGCTGCTGTCTGCTGCATCACATTAATGGGTATCGCATTAATAACTATAAAGTCACATGAATCAGTGGTGTCACATATTTTAAAAGACAATATATTTACCATAATTTGGGCATCAACAGCCTGTTCCTGCATAGTGTGTAAAGCCTTTGCCAGGTCTTCATCACCATCTTGCAGACTAAATTCATCGTCTCCTGGTACCTATGACATAATTACAAATACATATACAATGAACACACTCACTGAGTAGAGGGAATTTTTTTCAGTGCTAAAAATCATATAGTCCATTGTCATGATTCAGCAAAGGAACAACAGAGCTGAAGTAGAGAAGTATAGTTCTGTGGTAGACCACGTTTTGCATATGTTAGTTGGATATAACTCTAAAGCTGGAATCCAAATCATACTCAGAGTAGACTCTCTGAAATTAATGGAAATAACTCACTCAAGATAATCAATTTCATCAATGAATCTATTCTGAGTACTATTTAGATGCAATCCGCAGTTCATGGTATCTCTACTTAAATAAGGACCTTAGATGGCAGAACTAGGAAAATCCAAGACCCTACAAGACCCTGTTTTGCTAGTCAGCGAAAACAGTATAGACCAGTGGTCTGATTCAGTATAAAATAGCTCCTTATAGCTTAGTCCCGTAATCTAAAATACTGTCATCATTCATTTCAACCAGGGGACCTAATCCACATATGTATTTATGGGGTGGGGGGCTATAAGACCCACCTATTTAAATGACTTGAGAACTCCATACAGTAGGGCCCCACTTTACGGCGTTCCGCTTTACAGCGCTTCGTTCATGCGGCGGTTTTCAGTTAGGGAAAGGCCCCACTCTTACAGCGCATGTTCCGCTAATACAGCAGTTTTTTTCCATTGTGCGCCATTTTGACGTCATTTTCGTGTGATGCAGCCCATTATAGTCTATGGGGCCCCGCTTTACGGCGATTTCCGCTTTACGGCGGGGGCCTGGTCCCTAACCCGCCGAATTAGCGGGGCCCTACTAAGCTACACACAAATCCCTGAAGCAGGATACATGGTTGCAGTCCAGTGGCTCCAATCCATGCCCAGGCTTCTATACATGCACACCACAGGGGTACTATGTTTCTTCTGTCATTTAGAGAATGTGGCCAATTAGTGAATTTTGGACATGCAAACTTAGTAAATCCACATATATGCCTGTATTTCCTTCATAGGAGAATACTTCTCCACATATTTGGATCATAGCCTACGTTAAATTAGTTACAGAAATGTGTACTAATTCATAGGATATTAAAAGTGAGAGCACCTCTAGACTATAAAGTTTTTTTACCCAAACTTCAGAAGCCACTGAGCATATTTACCTGAGACATCAGCTAGATTTGGTTCTATTGCCTATTGAAGCCCTGCCCATATACAATTTTACAAGGATGTTTTTACCATTCTGCAAATGGGATGAAAAGAACACTGCAAATTACACTTGCATATATGAATGTAGGCTGGCAACTATGGAAATAGAATTTGAACACTCAGGCATCGCGTGCCAGTACTATCCCAGAACAGATTACCTGAATGAATTTTACTGATTTTAAAATTAAGACAGTAATAATTAACACATTTCTGTTTAAAATCAGCATTGTAACATTGATGCAACATGCTAACTTTTTTAGGCACCAACTCTGTAAGATTAAAAACATCTGGATATTTTCTATCCTAACATAGGAAACATCACCCATAGGCATTAACAGAGCCCTGTTTTCTCCTCTCTCTGCTTCAGTATGCAGTCAAAAACAATGCCAAGCCATCACAGGGTTCAGGAGATCAGTGTACAGATCTCTTATCCCCTTGTGTCCTGGTAAAACCTACCTGAGCTCAGAATTCAAGTAAGTTGCATCTGGGCAAGAAGAAGGGCTTGATGGAGCAAAAGGAAGGTACACAGTGAACACAAACCTCCTAATCTCTGTATGCACTGAAGGAGAGTGGATGGGTGAAAATAGCGCTCTGTTGAGTCCCATGATAATATCCCTCTTGGAAGCAGGCACTGTATCCAAGCTAGAACAGACCATGACTTTTGTTTATTTATGAATAATAAAGTATATAAGACTATTTTCTTTAACTAACAATAAAATAGTGTTTCCCTGCCAGTTTTCAATATTACTATTTGTACTTAAAATCAATAGGTTGTAACTATTGTCTTAAAAGTTTCTTACCTCTTCATACTGAAAGTCATCTTCAGAGCTTTCTGTTATTGAAACCTCTGCAAGTTAAGTTAAGCGTAAAACAGCAAACTTGGTTTCAAACATGGCTTCATAGTATGCCTTATTTTATTTTAATATATATATATACACTGCATTCTCTGAGTGGCACTGAGCAACACACACTCTGGCAGAGTGACTCTGCACTCTAGCATAAGCAAATTATATTTAGAGCTGCCAGTTTGCTGCTTGACTGCCTACATACACAACAGTGAAAGCCACAACTATGCATCTGGCAAAGAGATGTAAAATATCTGGAAATTTTTAAGCCATGGGGAAAAAACTTTTCTTTTCCAGAAAAAACAGAAATGTTTGGAAAAATTGGAAAAATGCAATATTAGCACTACTTACAGATTGAAAATCACTTTACTTCATCAAATGTAATTATGTACAAGTTGGTTTCGCATAAAATTATCACATTTGGTATATTAAAAGTACATTTTATTCAAACAATTATTACAAATTGAATTTACTTTTTTAAATTTTTGCTTTTCTTTGTAACAAATGGATCTACAAGACCCTGAACTGTAAGGAACACCTGAACTGTAAGGAACCTCTTTCGTTTTGCCAGTTTATGAGCAGGCAAAAAAAAATTTTAAAAAACAGAAGAAACCATCAACGTTAATAACAAAGAAAATTATTTATTTCTCTGCTAGTCCTCCACAGTGTCAAGCAGACATAAAGCATCCATTCCCACATCCCACAATCTGCTGCTTTTAGTCTCCATCCATCTGCATCATAAAAAAACAGTCCAAAACTCGAGGGGCCCCCGAAGAGCAACTCCGAGCTCTGAGAGGTCACGGGGGGGATTTCTAAGCGTCTTCAGTCCCAGCCTTCCTTCGTGCCTCAGTCTAGCGCCACCCTGGGGAGCCCCTGGGCTTTCCTTGCCTCCCATGGCCCAGCATTCCCTACTAGCCTCGCTCCCTCCCTCCCTCCCTGCAAAGACAGGCCGCAGAGCCCAGCAGCTAGCTCGCAGCGGCATCTCGCTGGTGGTCCTGGGCCACTTGACCTTGGTGCTGGGGGCCATCATCCATGGCTCCCTCCTGCGCCACATGGCCCGGCCCGTGCACACCATCACCTCAGAGTACGCCGTGGCTAATGTCATTGCGGTGGCTTCTGGGCTCTTGAGCATTGTTGCCGGCGTCCTGGCGATCCTGGTGTCCCGGAGCTTCTCCCACAGTTGCCTGCCTTGGATCCTGGTTGTTATCTCCCTGGCAAATGTCCTGATCTCAGGAGCCTACTACGTGGGGCTGGCACTTGCCATCTCCCTCACTGTTGTCAACAGTGGCCATCATCTCTTTACCAGTTGCAACAGTTCTGCCCTTCCAGCTTATGCCCGCACTGCGATAACAAACGAGTGCCCTTTTGACACTACCCACATCTATGACACAGCACTGGTCCTCTGGCTTCCTTCCTTGTTGATGGCAGCAGTGGAAGGCAGTTTGTCTGCCTGGTGTTGCACAGCCTCACTCTCTCTCTGTGGAATTGGCCCCTCTTCAGCCTCCTACAAGGTGGTCCTGCTTCAGGCAGCTGCCCCACAAGAAGTGGCTGCAGAGGAAGGCTCTGAAGGGGAGCCTCACCACCAGCCTCTGGATGAGGAAGAGTGCTGCCTTTGAGGGTGGAGGGAAGAGAGCTACCCACTTTTTCTGCTAGACTGTCCTTAATGTTCTTGAACAGCTCAAGGTGCAGAGCTGGCCAGGCAGGAATCTCCCCCAAATTGTTTTTTTAAGTGTTTTTAAATTTGTATATTTGTTTTTAATGTTTTCAATTGTTGTAAACCACACAGAGATTACAAATGTAATCATTATTATTATTCCCATAAAAACAACTGAGGAAAAGGGGGAGATCAAGATTCAATGAAACATTTTATTCATCCTGCTAAAATAAAACATTCCATAATCCATTTTTTCTTCATATTTTTCAATTTTTCCAATTTTTCAGAAAAAAACAAAAAAGGCTTTGGAAAAAAACAAGGGGAAAACTATTTTTTTCTGAATTTTTCCAGTTTTTTTCCAGGCCTTCGCATCTCTAATCTGGCAACAAAATTCAACTCCCAAACATTTATGAATACCATTTAGTAAATCTATGCTTTCCTTTGCTTTAGGAATTCAGATTGCTATTTTCTCTAGGAACGCTAGAACAGATTCTGTTCTCAGCTCTAATGTGTTACAAGTTCCCAGGAGGTCTCATATCTTCTAATAGATACGTAATTATTCATAAAGCACCAGTACATGCAATTATTAATTCTAACTTTTTTTTAAAAAAATGTGATTTTTGAGGTTGCAAAAAAAATGATTCCATTACATGCGATGTAAACATTGTTCACTAGAATTAAGACTGTATGGCGTTTAGAATTCTGCAGGCAATGCTGATTTACTGATGCAGCAATGTGAAGCACTGTGTTGAAGGGGCAGGGATAGTAAGGGCAATATTTTCCTTTTCTTTCTGGTGTGAAAATGTCTTAGGACTTTCACAGTGCACAAAATGCCATAGTTTTAGAATGTGGTACCCCGGCACTGAATTAGTCAAATATAATTATATAATTTACATAATTATATTTGAATTAAATATAATTTATAAAATATAATTGCAGCCCTTGGGTTTTATTCAATGTAATTCTAAGTCAAGTTCCATCAGTGCAAGGATTTTTCCTGGTGGAATGCAGCATTCTCCCCCTCCCCCACACACACCCTAAATCTGTTCGGTGGTTCCCCCAACCACCAGAGCAGATTTGGGAATAGTGTGGGGCACACATGAGGGGAGCAGAGAGAATCCCATTGCACTAGTTGAAGTCATTGTAGTAGCACAAGAATTTAGTTGGAATACTACCCCTCATGGCTGGGATGAGGGCAAGGGAAGACTTCAAAAAGTGTTCGCAATGCCTGGCAGAAATCAGAAGGGAGATAAACAGGACTTGATATTGTTAGTGTCATACAACTCCTTGTCCTTTCCCCTGGTCTACTGTTTCTTGCGGAGTTGGGTGTTGGAGGCACTGCTTGGCAGTGGTTCCGCTCCTACTTGGCGGGCCGTCTCCAGAAGGTAATACTTGGGGAACATTGCTCGACCCCGTGGGTTCTCCAATATGGGGTCCCGCAGGGTTCGGTCTTGTCTCCCATGCTTTTTAATATCTATATGAAGCCGTTGGGTGCAGTCATCCGGAGTTTTGGAGTGCGTTGTCATCAGTACGCTGATGACACGCAGCTCTACTTCTCCTTTTCATCTTCTTCAGGTGAGGCGGTCGATGTGCTGAACCGTTGTCTGGACGCGACAATGGACTGGATGAGAACTAACAAACTGAGACTCAATCCTGATAAGACTGAGATGCTGCTGGTGGATGGTTTCTCTGGTCAGATGGTGGATACATACCCTGTCCTGGACGGGGTTACACTCCCCCTAAAGGATCAGGTTCGTAGTTTGGGAGTCGTTTTAGACTCTTCCCTATCACTCGAGGCCCATGTAGCCTCGGTGGCACGGAATGCGTTCTACCAACTTCGGTTGGTAGCCCAGCTACGTCCCTATCTGAGTAAGGAGGACCTTACATCAGTGGTTCATGCTCTGGTAACCTCACGTTTGGACTACTGCAACGCGCTCTACGTAGGGCTACCTCTGAAGACGGTTCGGAAGCTACAGCTAGTGCAAAATGCGGCGGCCAGACTGCTAACAAGAACTAAGCGGTCTGAGCATATAACACCTGTTCTGGCTCGCCTGCACTGGCTTCCAATATGCTACCGGGCCAGATTCAAAGTGTTGGTATTAACCTATAAAGCCTTATACGGCGCGGGACCACGATACCTGCAGGAACGCCTCTCCCGTTATGAACCGGCTCGTACACTACGGTCTACTACGAAGGCCCTCCTCCGGGTCCCGACCCATAGGGAGGCCCAGAGGGTAGTAACAAGATCTAGGGCCTTCTCAGTGGTGGCCCCCGAATTGTGGAATAGTCTCCCCGAGGAGGTACACCTGGCACCGACACTATTATCTTTTCGGTGCCAGATTAAAACCTTTCTCTTCTCTGAGGCATTTTAATCTAAGTTATTTATGTAAATGTTGTAATTGGTATTTTAGATGATGTACTTTTATATTTGTTATATTGATCTTGTAATTTTATTATTGTATATGTTTCTATGTTTGCCGCCCAGAGAGCTGTTTGCTAGTCGGGCGGGATATAAGCTGAATAAAATAAATAAATAAATAAATAAATAAATAAATTCTTTCCCCTGCTCAGCAGACTACCACTTACTCCTGCTCGATGTAACATTACTTCCTGCTTCCAAACTCCTTCGGAGCAGAATAAATTATGGAAACAGGACTGGCCTAATACATTGAGGTAATAAATTCAAATGACACCCACAATGAACAAATTAATCAGCCCCTCTGCACAAACTATGCTGAAATGAATGGGAACTGCACAAAAGCATCACAATGTTCTTGCACAGTTCATCACAATGGGACTTGCATGGGAGAGCTTTCTAGGCAATTGTGCCCCAAAAGTTACACTCTATCATTCTTATGGCATCCCAAATCTAATAAATTTATGGCTGCCATGAAATAGAAACCACTTGTTGACAGGGGGAAATAAAATCAGTAAACTGAGTAACAATGCAAATTCTTTCAAACCTATTAATTGTACATCCTGAAGGCTACAGGTAGGTCACAATATTTCAATGTATTATACACTCTCACTACAATCTTATAATTGAGATTATTATTCCCAACTGACACATGAGAAATTGAGATTGAGGTACTTCCAGAAAATCACCTACAAGTCCAAAACCAAACAAAACTATCACTGAGGGAAGCTGAACATGAGCATTAATAGCATGGGAATTTTTAGCAAACAAAGTGAAATCATTAATTAGTAAAGCACAGCCCTTATTTCATTGTCATTTCCGCTAAATATATCAGGGAGTAGGGTTGTAGCCGGGGGGGGATTGGGACACTGCCCCCCAAATTGTGCTTTGACCCCCAAGGATTTTTTGGGAAATTGTCTTTTTTAATTTCTGACATGACAATGACAACCTCCATTTAAAGAATGAAAGCTTGTTTTAAGAACAGAAGCAATTTAAGAATAGAAGTGGTATCAGCTCCCTTGCCAGTTAATGCACAAGGTCAAGGGTTCGTGCTTTCTCCCTTCCTCTGTATCTACATAGAGTCCTTGTATGTCAAACATTAGTTCACCTAAGCTCACAGGTTATCAACAGCCATAGTCTAGTGCAGGCAAAAGATAGAGACCCTACTCAAGACTTCTTGAGTCTTGGGAGGTACCAGAAATTTTCTATTTGGGAGTCAGATTTTAGACAGCAGAACAGTATTTATAATATATGCTATTTATTCATTTCATGCACACTACAACTAATAAAATGCATTCTAGATGGCCTTAGCCACCATTGCAGAAGCAGAAAAATAGAAATATGTATCAGCATGAAAGAAATTGCTGGATATCCATTTAACATCAAAGTAAAACACTGTGAAGGCACATCTTAGTTAAAACATGTTACAATTGATGAAGAACTGAGTTAAACTCTAAGCCATAATACAGAGCCAAAGTTACAAAGTACATGGAAATATATGTCATAATACATCACCCATCAGGTGTCATGGATGAAATCGATGGTTCTCCTGCTTCCTTTCACCCCCCCCCCTCCAACAGAGCTGAGGGGTCCTGAGTGCTATAAAACCTAGCCTTTTACACACTTTCTTATCAAAGGGAAGGTGTGTTCCCATGGCTTTATCAATTATGATGCCTGCTAGAAGCAGCCATGCCATACAAGGAGCTTCCTCTCAAAACAGCTGGAAAGTGTTGGCTGACTTCCCCGACACCTTATCTCTATATATGTTCCAGCTGCTTTCATAGGAAAATTACAGCTTTAGTCAGGAGACAAAGGAAAAAAGGGTGGGGCAGTTTTAAACTACTCCTTTCTTACTATTTGACTCTTATGCGTTACATAGACCAGTGTTTCCCAACCTTTGAGTATGGGACCCATTTTGTAAGCTCAAAAAAATTCGTGACCCCCCCATGGTAATTTTAATTTTAGACTGTTAATTGAAAAAAGTGGTGCGTGGCAAAATGGCATCTCCAAATATCCCTTTCCATTAAAAGCTCCCTGCAGACAGGGAGCTGTTGCTTTGTTTTCTTAATGCAAACAACCAATCAAATCCTCTCCCCACCCCCACAATCCTGTCTCCCAACATCAGTGGGTTACAATGTTGGACTAAGATCCAGGTTCACATCCCCACCCAGCTATGAAGCCCACTGGGTGACGTTGGGCCAGACACAGTCTCTCAGCCTGACCTATCTCACAGGGTTGGTGTAAGTATACAATGGAAATGGGGAGACCATGTGCACCACCTTGAGCAACTTGAAGGTGGGATATAAATGCAATAATAATTATTTAATTTCAGCTGCAGTGTGTGGACCCCAGCCTCAGCGAACTTGCTCAGCTTTTTTATTATAACAATAACAACAATAACCATCCCCATCAAGAGGTAAGCAATGTGGTAGTGGTGGGGATGCTACATTGTGAAGACAAAAGGGTGGATTGATTGAGGAGGGTGGTTAGTGCTTTTAGGCCTTGGGATGATCATCAGAACTGATGACTTGGTTAGTGTGCACTTGGGGAGTGAGAGTGGAGCAGAAGACAGAACAGTGCACACACACACACAAACACACCTGTCCCTCCTGCAAGTATCTGCAAGTGTGCATGCATTCGGGCACATGGGAGGGGGAAAGCCCTCAACTGCCACAGCATCTTGGAGAGAGAGATGGGGGGGCGGAGGGTATGTGGAAAAAAGGGGGATTGTGGCACATACATTTAGCCTCAGAGATGGGGGCAAGCACGTCCTGAGCTTCCTCACTGCTCCTTGGCTCTGTCTGGGCCAAAGGTGAGATCTGGACGGCTTTGCAAATAAGAATAATTTTTAAAAGGAGGTAGCAGCAAAGTAAAAGCCAAGAAAGGCAGGCAGACAGGTTGGCTGCCAGGAAGGAAGGGGGAAAGCCGCCTTTCCTTACAGCCTTGCTTCTTTTCCTTCAACAAAAAGCCCTCTCCTCTCATTCTGAGCAAGGGCGTCATCAGCAGCAGGGAGACGGGAGTCAGCGATAGTAATCCCCTCTTCTTCCTGGTAGCTCCACCCTCCACCTCCTTTGATGTCTGCCACATGTTTTATGGCATTCACCTGCCCTCAGCATGCCTGAAAGATGCTCTGCCACTTCAGCAAAAGTCCTCCCCTCATTTGGAGCAAGAAGGTGTCATCTGCAGCGGCAGTAGGGAGCAGACAGCATCCAGGGAGTTAAGACTTTTTTTAAAAAAAGTAAATAATTCATTTCTTTATTGTTTGCGGTTCCCCTGGATTACTTCATGCCCCCCCTGGGGGTCACAGCCCCCAGGTTGAGAACCACTGTTATAGTCTTTATAAGCTATTTCAGCAAATCTTAAGCATATTCTAAGCAATATAAGTAAATAAAAGCAGATATAAACGATTTCAGTACATTTTATGCATATTTAAAGCCAATATCTGGGGTAGCCCATCACAGGGCTCTGAAAAATTCAGTGAATAAGGTAAGGCGAGTACACAACCAAAGCCTCATCTGGAAGGGCCCTCAAAAGCCTGCTCACTCAAGACATTCCTTGACTGGGGGTGGATTTTTCATTATCACAATCACTATGATTACTTAAGTGATCTTGAAAGAAAACCTGTACAGTAACATGACCTTTGAAGAATTAAGTATTACTTTGTATTATACATAATGATTTGTATTATGGGGTAGTTAGACTTCACCCCTTGGACTTTCCTTTGCTCTGCTTTTCACTTTCAGTTGTGCTATCTATCCAGCCAGCAATAAAGAATCATGTTTGTTTCCTGCAGTATGAAATAAGAGGGTTTTTTACAGTTATTATAATGAGTCAAGCAGGATTGGGTGCTGATTGCTAAACGGTGAAATAAAGAGATAAAGTGATATGAGAAAATGGCTACCTTTTACTCTTTTAAAGCACTCGTAATCATAGTGGCTTTTTTGTTGTTGTTGATCTTTTTCTTGATTACTTGATGGCAAAGGGTGAAAACAGCCCCAGAGGAACAGAAATAGGAATAGCTGGCTGGCTAGCTGGACACCTAGGCTGTAACTCAGGCCTAATTTCTGGTTTTCCCAATATAAGCAGCTCAGCATGAGGCCTTTTCGGGGGTTTTACGGCCAGAAAAATCAACCCAGCAACCAGTAAAACAAATTCCAATTGCTTAGTTAGTCTTTTATATAGAAGCCAGTAAAAAGTTTTCCCTGGATTATCCAATAGGACGGAAAATCTTAATGCTAGGAACAAGACTAGAAGGAGGGATTCTCAAGGAGGAGTTAACAAACACACCCTATAGTATTTATTTTCTCTCTATCTGTCCCTAAACTTGTAGTATGGACAAGTTTGTTTTTCAGGTGGAATTTAAAGCTGAGATAACTAATGCAGCATCAAAGCCAAGCTCAGGAGCTCACTGTCTTTATCAAAGTAGTTCAGTTCATGAAGAATCAGAACACAGGGACAGACCACAGGTGAAAGGGGACTGTCGCTATAGGTAAGTGAAGCTTTTGAGTCTAGTGTTCCTGGGGATGTCTCAGAAAAGGGTGAGACAATTCAACAGATTAAACTTCATTCATGTAAGTTAACACACTCTCTGGATAAAGGAGGAGTGACGGAGAAGGTCACTGCCTTTCCCTTTCCCGGCCCCTGCATCCTCCCCACCAGTGGGGGGGATGGTTGGCACTATATGCCTCTCCCCTTCAAATGCCCCACCTAGAAATGTGACTGCCCCACCTAACAAAGAAGGCTGGCTACGGGGGGGGGGTCCTATTGTAAAATCTTGCCATAACTGATTTTACAAAACCCATGTAGTTTTAGTAGTCGATACTGCACATAGCTGAAAAATGAATAAAACAGAGTGTACCTCATATATTTGATGCACTATTTATTTACTTTTTAATTTCTTTCAAGCTTCTCAGATATGGAGTACAGCAGTGAATTTTTTTTTTATTGCTGTGAGTTCTGTAGCAAAAGACTATTTACCTACATTCAGTTATATTGCCATGAACCCACAAAACCCAGATCTCAAAAGTCATGGGCCAAGCAGATTTATACACATCTAGATTCTCTGGTACATACATTATAAAAAAGGAGAAAACAATATCATCTTCTCATGTAAACAATATTGGGAAAAGCAGGGAATAAAAGCTTTGGTTTTCATTATTCAGGTCAATGCACATCTGAGACCATTAAGTCTTAAGCTTAAAAAGCTTAAGTACTTTTTATGTGCATACACAAACAAGGAACAAATAGGTATTATATATTCCAACAGCAACCAATTTAGCATTAGTCATGCACAAATCACTAATGTCCTTGAAGCTTCCTAATGTCCTGGAAATGATGGACTTGCCTGAGGCACACAAGTTCAAATAGATCAGGAATAATTTGATTATTACACCATACCCTCCAATATTTCACAGATAAAATACAGAGACTCTCTTGCAAAAATGGGTGAGGCTAGGGGCAAGATGTGAAGTCTTAGTAGTCCAGTCGCATGTAAAAACTAATGTTAGCATCAAGATAAGACTCTCTGACCTTTGCTGCAACCTGAAAAGAGTCTTCCTACCTGTAATACACTGCAAGGCTGTTGTGTCTCTTTCTGCTTTATTGCAGTGGTTCATTCACCTAATCATCTTCCAATGTGATATATACCATTATCTGTCAACAATGCCCTTCTGTATTTTACATAGGACAAACAGTGTACACAGAGGAATAAATGGACACATCTGAAATCAGAAATAGCAGTATAAAAAAAAAACAGTGGAAGGATAATTCAACTTCCCTTAAAATGCCTATCCTAAAACAAAGGAATGTCAAGGGGAGACTGCAACATGAAGCCAATGAATTAAAATTCATCAAGATGTTCAGTGGCCTCATTTGTGGATTTTTAATCACACTGCTTGCTTACCAATACCAGGACCTCTGTATGAATAGTAACTGTTTTTTTGTGAACAGCCATTGTTAATAACTTAATTGCTACTCTCTGTACTTTTCTGCATTTCATTCTTTCTGATCTCACTGTTTACATCACACACACACAAGTTTCCATAAACATACCTGCAACTCAAGATAACATTTCATGTATCTGATGAGCAGGGTTTGCTTCTCTCCCGATTAGAAGTGGGTATTTTCTCACATGAGAATCGAAAGCTGGCTCATCCTGGAGCGGAGACATTCCACGTACAAGAAGCTACAGGAAGGTCATCATTTCCTCATCACCGTGCCAGAATGCAGAGAGCCAGCAACAGGGCGACTCTGAGGGGGAGGCAAGAGGACTGTGGGCTGCTGCCGCCGCCGCCATCATCACCACCGCCATCCAGAGGCCCCGTGGCTTTTCAATGGAGGAGCAGTCCGGCCTGCAGCAGCAGCACTCGCCATCACTGCCCCCGCACCGTCCACCACCGCTACTATTACAACCAACACCACCAGCAGTATGTGGCCGAGGGCAGCAGGCCTGGTAAGGCCCAGCCACAGCGGAAGGCGCCCCTGCAAACATTCAAGCCTCCAGCCTCCGCAGCACAAAGCGCCCCGCAAGAAAGCAGCCCTGCAGTGTCGGTTAGCTGGAGAGAAGATGATGGTCCCAAGGTCATCTAGGGAGCTGAGCAGGGACTTGAACCTGGGGCTCCCCAGTACTTTCAATTTAACTAATAACTTCTTCAGATTGAAACCCTGGGTTCTCCCTGCTTTTAATTAACAATATTATGATAATGTTATTTGTTATTTAATTTCATTTTTGTAAATTATATTTTATACCTGTGTTTATATTGTACTTTATACCTGTGTTTATATTTCTTTGTAAGCTGCCTTGAGGGCCTTTGGCTGAAAGGCGGGGTATAGAAGAAGAAGATGAAGAAGATGAAGAAGATGAAGATGATGAAGATGAAGTGGAGGGGAAACCACAAAGGTGTCACAAGACTGTTGTATAAACTACACATGCGCAGTTCACCAAATAAACAAAGCCTACCTCATGAGTTAAAGCCTTCCTCATTTTTGATGGGCAGACCAGGACAGCAAGAGACAATCTGTGCTGTTTTGACTCTTTGGGTGGGTCAGGAAGAAATACCATAGTCTATAGAAACCCAACAATACCAGAGAGGGAACTTTTACTGAGTCTGGGTAGCAGATGCAATATAGTACAAATAAGTAATTTAATATTAACCTAAAAGAAGTTATAGCACCCTTCACTCCCCCTCCCCTATTTTAACAAATCTATTAAACATTCATAGAAGATTTTGCAATGCTGACAAAAATGTCACAATGCCAAATGTACCCAATACTTCAAATAAAGAGCAGCTGAAGAATATGCTTGATGATTTAGGCCACTTCAAACCAGAAAGCTTTCTGTTCATTTTTATAAGGGCATGGTACTTGAGAGTTCCTTTAAGCCTCTCTATTGTAGACTCACTGCAGAGACAACACATTTAAGGTGAGAAAGAGGCAGCTAGTAGAGATGCTATATATCAGGGATGGGGAACTTCAGAGCCAGGGCCAAATGTGACCCTCAGTAGCTATCTAGCCCTTCGGACTTTCCCAAGCCACCCTCAATCCCAAGCCCCAACCCTCACCAGCCCTGCTTTGCACCCATCTTGAGTATTTTTACCTGCCTAGAATGTATCCTTGAACTCTGCTAATGCCTATTATTTGCCTGGATGGAAGATAGAGAGGGATATGGGCATGTGAAGAAACTAGCTACTATACAAAGGTTTACTTCTCTGCTGACTATTGCTTCTGGTGCTGCCTATCACTGGCAGGTGACCTCCCAGAAGGTTGTCCTCGGGCAGAAAAAGCACCACCAGCCCGGCCCGACTAAACAGGTACAGTTAAGTTAAATTGATGACATTCACAGAAGGAGAGTTTCCCATCTCTTCCTCCCAACTCTGCAGCTATATGCAACCCCTAAAAAGCCACTCCAGAGTATCAGGAATGGGTGCTTCTCAGCAATGTGGGATGAGGCATGGCAGCTGTTGGGAAGAGAAGGAGGGAACTTTCCTTCTGTGTACTTCCTTAAGATAGCTTATTCCAAGGCATAGAATTTCCAACTCCAGCACAAGGCAGATGTCTAGATAAATAACTCACTGGGTCTCTTAAATGAACATAGCACATTAAAATCCTGATTGATTGATTAAAACAAAGCCAAAAATACAGATTTAGGTAAAATTATTTATGCAGCAGACATTTATTAACAAAACTGAAGCCTTCATCAAAGTTATAACGCTACACGTATGTTGATCTATTTATCCTCAAGCCTCTTGATAGAATTATGCCTTGAGCCCAACACATTCCAGAGGAGCAGCTGTGCAATTTTGTTGCAGCAAAAACCAGACTCTTGCAGCACTTTAGAAGTTACTCACAATAAATCTGTTAGCCTGCAATCCTACACGCACTTACCAGGGAGTAAGTCCCATTGAGCTCAGTAGGGCTTAAATCTGAGTAGACACGCATGGGATTGCACTGTTAGTTTTTGATATGCATATGTCCATTTAAATTCATGGGACTACGTGGACAACAATGCTGGGACATAAGCTGAATTTTAAAACATGACATTGGTTGCAATGTTCAGCAACAGAGTAGGAAATAAAGTCTAGATGGTCTAGACTTGCTGCCCTGGGCTCCTACTCGGAGGAAGGGCGGGATATATATCAAACAAATAAATTAATAAACAAAAATAGATTTACTACTTCCTGTAAAACTTACTGAGAAAAGGCTGAAATAGCTAAATTTTAATTTGTATTTGGCCTTTCATAATTCAAAAGACAAACTCATCTTTCTTTTAAATGTCATGACACATAAGAAAATGTGAAACTGCTATCCTGGTATACCAGTACTTTTGTATTTGCAAGAGAAACCACTGAACAGCAAATTTTAAGGCAGCAGTCCTATACACACTTACCTGGGAGAAAGTTCCATTGAAGTCAATGAGGCTTACTTCTGAGTAGACACAAATAGGAGTGCACAGTAAGAGACCATCTCACACAATTAGATGAAATAAAGATGTTGTGATTGCAGAAATGGCAGCAGAATGTTTCTGCGTTAATCAACTCACACATTTCATTTTTCCACATGAGCACCCATCTCGGAAAGTGAGTGACACTGGGTCTTCCCACCACACAGCAGTAAGCATGTAAGTTTTGCGCAGCATCTACATAACAATGTCCTTATCAAAATGGTGTGCCATAGTATTTTCTAATTTAATTATTTACCAGTTTTGCAGAAAATAGTAATTTTTAAAAACCACAGAAATGGTAAATCCAGGTTTTTTTGCATGGGGGGATATGTGGGTATAGAACAACATTTCATGAGGATGATGTGTGGATACTGCCAAAAACAAAAAATTGCAAGCACAAGCAGCACCAAGTCCACAACTGCTGTGTGGACTTTGCTGTATGGACATTGATTGGGGGGCAGGGGGAAGTGGCCAAAAGAAATATGTTTATACCTCTATATTACATAAATGCTTTTATATGTTCTGCTTATGTATGTTTTGACAATTTACAGCTTGTTTAAGTGATACACATATTGCAAGAACGCAATTTCCAAGCTGAGGGTGAGATTTATGCAGCTGCAATGGACCATAAACTACCTACCTCTTTCCCATAGTATCCAATCAGATGCCTACAGGAAGACTGCAAGAAGGCAATGGTTTTACTCTAGCAACTGATACTCAGAGATGCAGTACCTCTGGCCATGGAGGTTCCCATGGCTAAAAGTTAATGATGGACCTATTGTCCATTTATTTGTCTAATCCCTTTTAAATAGCCATATAAGCTAGTGGCATCTGCTGGGATGGACAGTTTGGCCCTTGACTTTAATGGCCCTCCACTAGATTCAACCATTAATATTCTGAAATAAACCACAATATATATTGTGAATGATTACACACTGCATTACACACACTCTGACAGCTAATAAAGGAGAACCACCACCACCATGTATCCGCAGTAGAGCATACCAATAAAGAAGAAAGGGTCTTTAAGCCAAATGTGTTCACCTCTCTCACCACTGGGTAACATTAACTAGTTTTTATACAAATAGGATCAGCTGAGAAGCACTTTAGTTCTATTCCACCTGGTAAGAGCATATGTTACACACAAATTTGAATCCCAGAAACTTTAAAAAAATGTTTTAAAAAATCATTAAAAAAAATTAAGCCACATTCTCCTGAATTTTTCCACTTTTTTTAGAGCAACTCATACATATTGTGACAAAAAGATAAACACAAATACAAAGAATGGGTTTTAAAATATCCGGAAAATACTTATTCCTTCTCATATGCCATAGTAAGGAGATGGGGGAGACTTGTTCATAATAGCTAAATGGACTCCCCATGTATCAAAGTTGTATGCCTCTGAATGCAAGATGCTGAAGACAAACAGCAGAAGGCCTGGGCCTGTGGAAGGGTACTTCTGGGCTTGAGGACAGAGTGCAGATTCTGTGGAACTTGGATTTTTTTATGGGGAGACTGATGTCCTTATATGTTAAAACTGTAAATATAGTAAGTACGGGTTTATATAGGGATATATGTTAAGTGAATTGAGTAAGAGGGGGGAGTACATGGGCTACAATGCTGGAGAATGTTGGATGATGATTGGCTGAGTGTTTTGAATGGCTGAAGGTATCAATGAGAGGTTGGTTGGGGGGAGTTGAGAGGAGAGTGATTGGAAAGGAGTTGAAGTGGGAGGCAGTTGGGATTGAGTTGACAGAGTTCTGAGGGAAGTTTGGATTCTGTTAGGCTGATATTTCAACAGAATATATATAACTGGAAACATGACAGTATATGAAACCATACGCTTGTTAAACATTCCTAAAACAATCTTGTTATTTCCTAGTGTTATCAAATAAATACTTTTATTGGTTTACCAAAGGCCTGATCCTTGGCTGGGGGAATATACAGACCAGAAGGGAGGGCAAGGTAATTACCAAGGCTGAAGGGAAACTGTATCTAATGGTGGCAGCAGTGAAGGAAGAAAATGTAACATCGTCAAGTATCCAGAGCAACCCAGGATTGTATGCTTTATAGACAAAGATACAGGGGGGTTGTGGAAAGCAAGGGCACCCAGACACAAAGTAACAAGCCACAGGGAGACTAAGGCGAAGTCTCTAGCAGTATTGTTTACAGAGAGAGGCTGGTGGTGCTGCCTAGCAGTGGGATCTTGAGAGATCTGTGCTAGAGTGGAGTGAGAAAAAATAAAAACGACGATCCTGACTGGTGGTGTCCTGAGGTGGTGCCTAATGAAAGGCGGTAGCCACAAGCAGGTGGGAAGCTGACAGGTGGAGCCAAAGGTGGGATCGTCACAGAGACAAGCATACACTAAATCTGTTTCCCATCAATAATAATTTTTATTATTATTGTTAGCCACCTTGGGTATGATTCATGAAAAACAAATATCTATAATAAATAAAGAAATAAAGGTTAAGAGATACTTTGCCTTTAGGCCCTTTTTTGCCCCCAAATACCACTTGTTCAAAGTCACTTAACCAGAGACACCAATATTTTCTAAAACAAAAGTTAGCAATCCTACAGACAAACCAAACACCTTGATTTTCATGCAAAATGTTTAAAAGGAATCAAAGGTGAAGGTGAAGATTTACCTTGCCAACACTCTGAAACCACCCCATTTCTAAGAATGACAATGTGCCTGTTTAAAGAGTTCCATGTGGCCATAAAATTATTTTATCTTCTTACTCATCACCCTGATTCGGGGGGGGGGGCAGGAGGAAGTGGAGGCAGTGGTTAGAATTGCCAGGTCTCTTGAGGCTCAGATCCTGAGATCCACAGCATGGAGTCTCAAGATTTATTTATTTAACAAAATTTATATACCACTTGAATGTAAAGACCTCTAAGGAGTTTATAAATTTTTTTACAATTATCAATAAAACAGTTAAAAACAAGTAACTAGAAACATTTTCAAAACAATTAGAACAGCTACTAACAACAAAAAGTATCAACATCTACATGTTTGCATAGGCTTGCCTAAACAAAAAATTTGAAGGAGGCACTAAAACAAATACAGTAAAGGCCTGATGTCAACAGGCAGGGAGTTCCAAAAAGTAGGTGCTGCCACACTCAAAGGACTTTTTCTTACAAATGCAGAACAAGTAATATGTGGCACCTGTACCAGTGCCAGTTCTGCAAAGTGAAGTACTCAAGTGGGTACATATGGGGTATGGCGGTCTTGCAAGTAAGCTAATCCCAAGCTGTTAAAGGCTTTATATTTATATTTTAATTGTGATTTTATTTGTTGTACACCGCCCTGAGAGCTTTCTGCTATAGGGCGGTCTAGAAATGTAATTAAATAAATAAATAATAAATAAATTTATATACCAGTAGTAACACTTTGAACTTGGCCTGAACACATGCTGCAGATCTCTGAGCAGAAGTGTTATAAGCTGACATGGTCTCACTCCTGTCAGCAATGTGCTGCTTCCCTTGGCTGTCACCACCACCACCCTTCCTGCTGGACTGCTGCTATTAACAGCTGCCACGCCCTGCAGGACCAGGTCCCAGGTACTCAGCCAGCTGTGGCTAACCTTTTCCACCTGTTCCTCCTTGGAGGAATATATAGGCTGGCTGGCTGGGAGGCCTGGGAGACCTTCTGCCTGCAAAAAGAGGAACATTGCGCTGCCAGGGAGGGAGAGCCCCTCGTCATCTGCTGCTTCTCCTGGGCTGCTTCCCCTGGCTGTCACCACCACCACCACCACCACCACCACCCTTCCTGCTGGACTGCTGCTATTAACAGCTGCCACGCCCTGCAGGACCAGGTCCCAGCCTATTTCATCGTTGCCGCTGCACTGCGCGAGGAGAGTCTTCGGCGTGGGACATTGTTGCCGGATGTATGCTGTGTGGTGTGAATGAGATTGGTGTGTGTATGTATGTGAGTCTTTGCTTGTTTTAACTACACTTTAACTGTATTTTATTGTATTTTAATGCTATTTAATTATTTATTCTGTTGAGTTTGCTATTTATTTCTATGTTTTTGTATTTTATGTTGCTGTTTTACTCTTATGTACACTGCCCAGAGAGCCTTTTGGCTTTGAGCGGTATAGAAATTAAATTAAATAAATAAATAAATAATGTGGCTGCAGCATTCTGCACAAATTGCAATTTCCAGGTCAAATGCAAGGGAAGCCCCACACAGAGTGCACTGCAGTAATCCAGTCTTGAAGTCACCAGTGACTGAACTACTGTGGCCAAGCTCTCCCAATCCAGGAATGGTCACAGATGTCTCACCGGATGCGGCTAATAAAATGCACTTCTAGCCAATGAGCCTATCTGGGCCTCCAGTGACAGAGCAGCATCCAGACTATGTACCTGCTCCTTCAGGATGAGTGCAATTGATCAATTTCTCAGACACGGGAACCAGTCAGCCACAGTGCCTCCATCATGCCAGGATTCAAACTCAGTTTATTTTCCTTCATCCATCCCACCGCTGCATCCAGACACAGGTCCAGGACTAGAGGTGTGAAGGCCCGGAAAAAAACTGGGGAAATTTTTTTTAAAGAGCGTTTTTTCCGTTTTTTTCCCAAAGCCTTTTTGGTTTTTTCCAAAACATTGGAAAAATGGAAAAAAATGAAAAAAATGGATTATGGGATGTTTTATTTTAGCATGATGAATAAAATATTTCATTGAATCTTAGTCCCCCTCCCTTTTTCTCTGTTCTTTTTATGGGAATGGATGCTTTATGTCTGCTTGACACTGGGGAGGACTAGTGGAAAAATAAATAATTTTCTTTGTTATTAATGTTGATGGTTTCTTCTGGGTTTTTTATTGTTTTTTGTCTACTTCTCATAAACTTGCAAAATGAAAGAGGTTCCTTACAGTTCAAGTGTTCCTTACAGCTCAGAATCTTGTAGATCCATTTGTTACAAAAAAAAAGCAAACAAAAAGTAAATTCAATTTGTAATAATTGTTTGAATAAAATGTACTTTTAATCTACCAAATGTGATTTTATGCCAAACCAACTTGTACATAATTACATTTGATGTTCCTGAAGTAACAAAGTGACTTTCAATCTGTAAAAAGTGCTAATATTGCATTTTTTTATTTTTCCAAAAAAAATTTTTTTTTCTGGAAAAAAATGTGTTTTTTTCCATGGCTTCAAAATTTCCAGAAATTTTACCTCTATCCAGGCCCCACACAGCCTCTCCTGATTCGGATGTCATGGAGAGGTAGAGCTGAGTGTCATCAGCATATTGATGACACCTTGCCCCAAAACTCCTAATGACCGCTCCCAACAGCTTCATACAGATATTAAATAGCACTGGGGATAAGATAATACCCTGCAGCACCCTACAGCACAACTTCCAGGGGTCCAAAAAACTATGCCGATCTCTAGACTTGGCCCTATAGGTAGGACTGAAACCACCGTAACACGGTGCCCCAAATTCCCATTCCACGGAGCCAGTCCAGCAGGATACAGTGGTCACTGTTATTGAAAGCCACAGAGAGATCAAGAAGCAGGAGCAAGGTTGCACTCCCCTTGTCCCGCTCTATATAGAGGTCATCCAATCAATCAAAACTGATTCAGTCCCATGGCCAAGCCAGACTGAAGTCCAATGAAGCAGCAGCAAAGCATGGTTGCACTCCATGGTTTTCAAGCCTTTCCTTCTAACTGATATCCAGTGGCAAATTATTGATCTCTTTTCAAAGTATTTTCAAAATACATTAATGTATCTGCCTTGGTGTCTGCCTGAGTCCCCAGAGAGAAAAGCATTGTGATGGAAGAACATGATGGAAAAAGTAGCAATGATTTAAACTTTCTTATGGTGTAGGCTGAATGGGTCCTATGAAAAAATTCTACCTGTCTTCTGGATCCTAGCCCTGAAATTTGACTCCTTCTGAAGATTCTGAAACACTAACCCTAGCAGAAGGAGTACATATGGGAAAGAAGACATCAAAGGCAGCTGGGCTCTTGACAGGGCTGCTCACTGTGAGCTCTGGTCGGAATGGGTAAGCAAAAGCTTTTCATGATACCATACAACTTATGACAGGAATTCTGTAACAATTGCTCCAAAGCAGTCAGATTGTAGCACAAGTATCGTGAGCATAATGGAAAAGCAACTTTAGTTAATCTTGGTAAGAAGCTCATCTTTTGAAAAACAGTTTAATATAGTCCATAACCTAGGGTATAAAAATTAGGTGGCATTTATGCTTTAGATCTACAGATAGGTAATCCTCTAAAATAGATGATGTATACACATTAGTCAGAAAAGAATAAAAAGGTATGCAGCTACTGCCCTCCTTACCCCCTTAAATTGAGATTTAATGTCCCTTAAGACTCTTAAGAACATAATCTATAAACCCTGATACTATGTGTCAAGCACCCTGAAAGCTGGCAATCACTGTAGGGGTCAGTTTTAGCTTTATGCTCAAGATAAAGAAAAAGATGAAGAACTTACTCTTGTCTCTGATCACATGGAAATAAGACCTTCTTAGTACCAAGTCCCACTGACGTCAGTAGGCCTTTCTTCTGAGTAAATGTACATAAAGCTGGGCTGTGCCTACTTTTATGGGATCAAGCCCCACTGAATCCACTAGAACTTATTTCTATTATGCATAAGGTGCAGTAGTACACCTCTGCAAAATGTCAGGGTATTTGCCATGGACACTCCTGCCCCTTAGCTCCTCTTGGAAAAACAATCCTGAAAAGTCTGAAGGAGGGCACAGGAAGATGAAACATCCTTATTTTAAAAAAAAATCACAGCACCATCTTATACATGCTTAGTACTCAGAAGCCCACTGAGTTCAATGGTGCTTACTCAAATAGGGTACAGTCTTCAGAAAACAAGATTTAAGAGAACTGTTCTTTCTCACATCATTTTTTGCTGTTACTTACACCAGTGCCATTGTTAACCACAGTGGTCATCTGGTCTGCAGGAAAATAAAGTGTGAAATATAATAGGGAAAAATCCCAGCCTAAGGGACAGAGAAAACTTGGATTTTTTAAAAAAAAATGTAAAGAAGTAAGTAAGTACTTGCTATGAGTTAATCTATATTTCCTTATTCATCACACCGGTTTAACGAAAAGCAATAAGAACTGTTGTTTTTTTTAAGACAGACACCTACACCCATATAGGTTTCTATATCCATATATCTACATAGATAAAAATAAAACGACAGCAGTCTTGTTAAATTTGAGTAGCAAAGCAACAAGATTTAAGACGAGGTTTCTCCCCATCCTTGGCAGTTGAGGTCTCCTCCCGCCTTTCCCTCCAACCCAGGAACGCATCGTTCCCCACCCCCTCTGTTATCCAAGTAGCTGCTTTTCCACCCACTTGGGACGACCTCGAAGCGAAAGCGGGGCGGGGGGCTAAGGATACGGTGTAGGCAGAAGGTGGCATCCGTCGTCGTCACCGTCGTGCCCTCCTCCATGGTCGCCTCAACAGGTCCCTCGCGGCGCTCCTCCCAAACCCCGGCCCAGCAGGTCCAAAGCGTTCTTTGGTTGCTACGGGTAACCTCGAAGCCGTTTCTGCTCTGCCTGACTCATGCCGTCGCCAGAGGCAGCCATAGAGCTAGAAGAAGGGTTAGAATAACTTAGCGCGGGGGTTCCTCTGCTAACTGCCACCAGTGGAAAGCTCCCCATTACGCTGCTTGTGAAACCATCGCCGCCTTCACATATGAGCTCGTAGTTAAACCACACCTGTGTAGCTCAATCAGAAATGCTTCTGGGCTCCCAGCGAAGTGGAGGGAAAGGGATCTTTCGAAGGATTTTACACAGCTCAAGACGAGCCTGAGAGAACAGCAGTAGCCGTCAAGGCCTGGCCGTAAGGAAATGGAGCGCGCAGGTTCGGATGCTCTCCTCATCCCACAAATAGCAACAGCAAAAAAAAAAAACAGTTTTAACGAGGGAGTAAATGAAGCAGATCCTGGGAGAGCGAGTGCAGCTAATCCAGCTCGTGGAGGAGGAAACAAATAGGATTGCAGAGGGGGTTCAAAAACTTGGGAGTGAAAGCAGAAACAGCGGGGCAAGTCACTCGTGATCGAATGCATAGATTGCAACGCCTGGAAAAGGCGGAAAAAGAGGCTAACATGTTAATCTGGAGGATCAGGACCACAGGTCGAATCTGCGCCTTAGAGCAGTAAAAAGGGATACTGAACGGGATAATACGGTGGCTTTCTTATTAAAGTGGCTAACCCAGTTAGCTCCAGACTTCCCTCTAACAGCAGGGCATTGAAAGAGCACTTTACTCCCTAGTTCCTAGACTTGATAAGGGGACGTTCACATGTTAGTTTATATTTAGGTACTAGTGGTGTAGTGGTTAAGGTGTTGGACGACAACCCAGGGTTCAAATCCCCACATAGCCATGAAGCTCACTGGGTGACCTTGGGCCAGTCATTGCCTCTCAGCCTCATAAAAAAAAACCCTATTCATAGGGTCACCGTAACTCGGAACCGACTTGAAGGCAGTACATTTACATTTTTAGTAGTCATCTGCACCTGTGTTGAGCTGCTTCTGAGAAATAGTCAAGGTACACTGAGTATAATCCTTGAATGTTATGTGTGAGTAACTATGAGTGTGTAGCTCAATTACTTGTGTCCACAGATTGTACTCATTGACTGCAATGTATGAACAGCCTGTATGCTATAGCCAGCATGGATTTCACATTCTGCCATGTTA